>NC_136597.1:18043976-18311476 GCF_910589615.1 Taurulus bubalis | reverse complement strand
ATAGGCTCAGAAATAGATATAAATAAAAAAGGAGTCCATGAGGATTTTCACATGCAGCGCAGCAAGAGAGATAGAGAGGGAGAAAGTGAGAGACTTACGTGAATGAGACTGCAATTGTTTTTAGCTGTTTTGTAACTCTTCCAATTGTAATCTAAAAAATGTAAGGGGGTCTGACTTGCACTGGCATGCTTGGTGTTCAGGTGGCGGCGCAAATAAGAGGCTTCAGACGGCTGTTAGCCAGAACCTCACTGCACAACACGCACTGTGGCTTCGGGCAATCTGCATTGCCAATCCAAGTGAAGCCCAGACCCAGATAATTGTCATCATATTTCCTCTTTTTTTCCCAGTCTGATGCTCACTCTCGTCTCCTCTTTCTTTCTCCGACTAAATTGTACATGATGACTGAAGAAAGAAGTAAAGTCAAGTGTAGAGTGCAAGTTAAGACATATATACTGTACAAGACAAATGTTTAAAGTAAAACTAAAGATAAATGAACAAGGAAAAAAGATGTAAAGAGTACATTAGTAAAAGTTAAGTACAAGAAACAGACCTGTAAAAGTTACAAATGTTATGTTAAAGAGTATGTTATGTTACATAATGTTAAAGAATATGTAAAGAATAAATACATACGAGTATGTAAAGAGCATTAAATGTACAAAGTAAAACAATGTAAATACTGTACATGACAAGATGCATGGTTCATTAAACATCTCAATGTGTACTGTTGCTGAATGGTTGCTGTTGGTATGTTCAACATGATGAATGGGGCATTTTTGTGCCTGGGCTATTGAGGGAAGTTTGTGAAAATTGCTAGCCTATTTGGTATTAACTGGTAACCATGAAATGCCTCAATTCAGTCCAGAAGAGCAGGTACCTGTTGGGTATGTGGAGAGTGTTTCTATGTCTAAAAATTTCGCTGCTTCACTCATCTGGGCTAAGCCCCATATGTGTCAAAATCCTAGAGACGCCCCTGTCGGTGGCCCAGCCGATCTCGGGCCCTCATCTCCAGTCGGCGGTTGAGCCAATTCATGCTCCACTCTTCCAGGCGGCGGTCCAGTCAATTCCTGCTCCATGCCCCCATCTTGACGACCGGCTTCTTAGGGACATGATGGAGTCCCTCCGAGCCCTGTTCCCAAGCAGGGCCCCGGCTCCCCCTGTTCTGTCGGCGTCCCCTGTACCTGCTGCTGCCTCACAGCCTCCCTCGACACCGGGCCCAGTTCCTGTCCCCAGAGTCCGGCTCCCCAGAGTCCGGCTCACGCCGACACCGGTTTCCCCACCGGCGCCCCGATCTGCATCTGGGTCCTGTTCCCCTTCGGAGCCCCCAGCTCGCTCTACGGAGCCCCCGGCCCTTCCCCCAGAGTGCATCCTCCCGCCTGATGGCCGTGCTCCAGCCCGCCCCCCGGACTGCTTCCGGCCAGGCACCCGGACTGGTTCTGCTGTGCCCCAGGTGCCCCCTCCGGCTCCCCTCCACCCACCCTATGTGGCCCAGTCTTGGTGGGATGTCTGGGATCCGTCCCGGGGTGGGGGGGGTGGGGGGGTAGTACTGTCATGCCCAGATCTTCTGGGTAGTTCTGTGTTCACTGTCTGTGTGTTGTCTGTCACTCACCTTGTCTCTCGTTCCAGACTCCTCCCTCCTTGTGTGCCGCCCTCCTGTGTGATTGCAAGTCCCGCCCTCATTGGTTCTACCTGTGTCTCGTTCCCCTGTGTATTTAGTCTGTCAACTCCCTGTCCTGTGCGAGTTTGTCTTTTGACGTTCTGTGTGTATACTGAGTAAAGACTTGCTCTTTCGAATCAAACTGTCTTGTCTGCTTGTGAGTCCAGCCACCTAACAAATACAGGATTGAAATGTTACTCACCACCTACAAAGCCCTAAACAACCTGGCCCCTCCCTACCTTTCAGACCTTAACAGTTGTGAAAACTGCTGCCTCTGCAACTTCTGAAGTGATTTCATGAGCTACTTTAAATCACATTTAAATGTATTTAATGATTGATCTATTAAAATACCTAGTTTTTTCAAATGGACAAGAGGACTGAAGAAACCTAATTTTGTTATCCAAGCCTAGTACCCATGATTAAGCTTTTGTGGTTAATCAGCATAAACTATGTAAGGCAGAAGCCGTGTCTGCCTTTTTAAATTGTAATTTCTGGACCACGGTGGCCACCACAGACTGGTTGAACTGGGCTGCCAGGTGTCTGTGTTCCTGGAAAAAGCTCCCATTGCTCCGATTGAAACTACCCTGAGTAAATAGTAAAGAACAAAAATGGCACAGCTTGCAATTCTTGTAATTTATTTATTTATTTAATGGGGACACTCCCTGGGGCAACAAGAGGTTCATTGTCTCACTGTTTTTTTACTGATAGCACTTCAACTTGTGCGTGTGTGTTATCTCCTTTCTTGTAACTCTCAGACTAAATTCAAACAGAACACAACTACCTCTGTGACCGAGTAAGCTTGTTGCTTTTATTATTATGAAATTTCACTAGGCCTCTATGATATCGACTCAGTTCCTTAAATCTCTGCATACACCCTCCATACCTTATCGTGACTGTATTTGATAAGCAAACGTGTACAGCCCATTTTTTTGTGACTGTGCACGAGTAGCACCCAATTTATTGTGCAAATAAGTCCAGTAAGTCCACTGTGAAAAATACAGTTGGTCAGAGAATGATGGCCTTGAGCTTTAACTCATGAATAATAACTCATAAATTCATGTGGCACCATAGAAAGTATTCATCCCTGTGGAAAATCACCACATTTACTTTAGTATTCTTGTTTTGGGTAGAGGAGCTGTCTGGCTTATTACTCAACCAACAAATCAAATGTAGGAGTTTGCATTAATTCAAGTGTAAAAGAAAAAATCTCATCCATGACTGATTGAAATGAATGTGTAACAATAATATTCATGAAGAGAATATAGATGTAAAGAAGACACATTTGATCGGTAGACATTACATTAAATCAAAACTTCCTACATTGGCTCTGTGATGGTGTGATTTTGTCATTAACTGCTGTAGTAACTTGTATTCTCCATTGTAAAGTGTCTCATCTTTCGTTCTGCAACCATGTAGTCCAATGCCAAGAGGCAAGTCAGAAGTTCTCATAGTGATGTATAAAATGGGCCTGGTCCCTCTTGTTCATCTTCTGGCAAGCTTTCTCCACACTCATGGTCAGTCCAGGTGGTCCACAGCTGAATACACCCATTTTCCCTACCTACACAGAGTAATACAAGGTGAAAAGTATGCTGATTTATTGGGCAATGTTTCAGACAAACAAGAGGTAGGTGAAGATAGATGAAGAACTGACCTCGGGGTGAATTTCCTGCAGTGAGCTGAGAAAGGACACCAGAGGCGGCCGGCCGAAGTGAGTGACGGAGCGCAGGCCGGTAAAGAGACTGCGGCTCGACACCTTCTGAAAGTGGCGCTCACACACGTACTGTCGAAAGACAAGGGTGAGGGATCAGTGGTGGATTTCATTACTATTGGAAGAACAGTTTGAGAAAATATGTTATTTGCTTTCTTCCCGAGGGTTTTATAAGAAGATTAGTGACACTCTGCTAAATATGAAGTTACAGCCAGCAGCCGGTTAAGCTTAGCTTCTCATTAAGACTAGAAAGAGTGGAACAAGTTATATTTTGTTTTTAATCTGTAAAAACATTAGGTTTTATGTGGCATTATCATTCATATGTATGCAACAATTTCTTTTAGAGCTCTTAGGCAGATTTAGTTATCTTTGGTGGAGCCAGGCTAGCGGTATCTTCCCGTTTCCAGTCTCCATGCTAAGCAACTGCTGGCTGTAGCTTCATATTTATCGTACATTTGAGAGTGGTATCAATCCTCTCATCTAACTCCCAGCTATAAAGAGAAGGTACTTAATTCCCCAAATTGAACTAATACTGAAATAAAGCAGTTATTTGGAAGTATTGTTCTGTGGAATTATTACAAATTTTTTTTAGAGCTAGTAGGCAGATTTGTTTGTCTTTGGCGGAGCCAGGCTAGCTGTTTCTTCATGTTTCCAGTCTTCACGCTAAGCTAACCAACTGCTGGCTATAGCTTCATAATTATCATTATATTTGAGAGTGAGAACAATCCTCTCATCTAACTCCCAGCTATAAAGACAAGGTACTTATTTCCCAAAATATTGAACTATTACTGAAATAAAGCACTTATTTGGAAGTAAACATTCAAATGAATTGTTATGTGGAATTATTACACTTGGATCTCACCAGCATGGTGGTGCGGAGGTCGAACTTTTCAGCCACCTGCGTGATGTAGGTGTGGACTGAGATCAGCTCCTGGGTGTCCATCTCCTCCACCTCCCTGATGATGTCGGACACCCACTCAAACTGGCGCTGTGTTCGTGTCACCCAGATGAAATACACCTTCAAACAACCAGGGAATGTTCGAGAGAGAAAGAGTGAGCTTCTTGTACAAATCAATAATGCCTCGGGGATAGATTCAAGACAACATGTATTGTCGGTTTTTAAGAGTTACCTTTTTACACTGAATCTTGGACTTGATGGAGGACTTGAACACCAGGTCTTTTAGGATGGAGGTGAATGGGGTGACTCCAATTCCTCCTCCCACCAGAACAGACACCTCAAAGTCAATCCACTCCTGATGACCCTCACCAAAGGGACCATCCAAATACAGCTTAGGATAAAATACAATATAAATATCATAAAAACACAAAGAATGGAGAACAATATTACACTATTTACACACTAAATAATGCTTTAACCTGCCTTTGGATAGGCTCTGAGCTCGAGCAGGCTTTCTTCGGCGTAGAGGTCTCTGAGCTGGCTGGTCCAGGGCCCCACAGCTCGGATGTGCAGGCTCAGCGTCTCTTCGTGCGGGGCTGATGTCAGTGTGAAAGGGTGGTACTCATCTGTGTCCAACATCAGGCATGCGATTCGAACCCACTGGCCTGAACGATACACGAAGCCCTGTGGTCGCTTGAACTCCAGATGTGTCACACCTACAGGTGGGAAAGCCAAGGGTGTGAACTCGAATGCACAATGCACGCAATCATTACCCGATTTCACTAAAGATAATGAAAAAGTGACAGTTAGCGAAGACTAAAATCAAGGAGAGACACAGAACAAGACATTTTGAAGATTTTCCAGAAGATTCACCTGAAGGCAGCAGTTTAGCTCTGAGCACCGGGATCTCCAGTTTCTTTCTGCTCAAGCTGATCAGTTTGTCCAGCAGAAAAAGCAGCGCAGGTGGAATTAGGTAGATGTAGAAACGGGGCTCTTGGAGCAGGGCGAAGCTGCCATGAACAACTGTCTGTTGACAAAGCCAGCATCACATTATTCGTAAAAACTGCCTCTCATGATGGAAGCCAGCTGACTGCAGAGAGCATTTGGGGTACTTTAAAGTCTGAAAAGTACTTACTAGAATGTATACAACAATGTAGAAGTAATGTGTGATCCAAAAACCACGAAAGCTGATGCGACGGAAATAGTGTGAGGCAAAAACATACATGAATGCTAAAGTAAAAAGCAGCAATACACCAGTCATTCCTAGGAAAAGGACAAAGAGCAAAAAACAGGATTAAAGCATAATATAACAAGCACTCCATGTACCACTGGAGGTCATACAAACTGTTTCCTATAATACCTGGAACGGTTTGAAAGAACCACCACGACCACTTCAGAGGAAGTTCAGACCTAACATGAAACAAACAGTGGGAATCAGCACACAGAACTCTCCACAAAGTGTACAAATAGCTGCTATAGTCAGGCAGATATATCAAACAATACCCGTTGTTGGAAAAGACTTTGGGGAACAGACAAGACAGGATGCTGAGGTTGCTGACGGAGAAGATGTAGATGTTGCACACATGGCCCAAACTATGAACAACTACAGTTGGAACAGAAATAGAAGGTAGCCCACACAAATAAACATGTGAAGACCATCACTCTCGGCTTTCATCTCCTCCGGGCTACCAACCTGAAAGAAGGATGGCGGTCATAGCCATGAAGCGGTGGAAATCAATGGCTGCGTCGAAGGGGATGTAGCGGTTGAGGAATGTCTCCCGGCACAGTGTGATGAGGTTGCGACACACAGTGAGGAGCATGTAGGGAAACAGGAAGGAGATGGAGGCGGCCGAGCCACGGGCGAAAAGGATGCCCACCAGTGAAGTCTGGGGGATGCCTGTCGCATTGGCCTCCAAACTGTAGTCTGAAAACATATTTTCGTTGGGTCAGAAAAGAAAGGTATGATGCTGTGAGACAAAAGACTATAACATAGTGAGGAAGCTGAACAAGGAGAGGAATGATTTCTACTCACAGTAACATCTTTCGAGTGCCACGCCGGCTGCGATGCCGTACACGATGGTGAAGCAGACGATATGACGGCGATAATTCTCAATGAAACGTTTGAAGTGTTGGATCTTTTGTTGGATTGGGTTCCTTATGTACTGCTTACGCTTGGGCCTCACATAGACATTCGGAGTGTTGACACCCGACCTGAAAATATTAAACACTATCATCCATTTTTACTCAGAGGATACTCTTGTCCTCATTTAGCTCTTGTGATAATTTTTAGGCCACCCAACCAGAGGGGAAGTAGGGTGTGGTGAGTTAACTTTCTACTGTAGTTGGAGGGACTCAAGAGCAGTTGCATCAAAGAAAGAAACATGCACTTTATTAATCCCCTTGGGGAAATTCTTCTCTGCATTTGACCCATCCCTGGATAGGGAGCAGTGGGCAGCCCTGTGAGGCGCCCGGGGAGCAGTTAAGGATTCAGTGTCTTGCTCAGGGACACTTCGACATGTGAGCTATGGGGGGGACTGGGGATCGAGCCGGCTACCTTGTGGTTACGGGACGACCACCCTGAGCTATAGCTGTCAAATGTGCAACTTCATACATTTTGGTAAACCACAGGCTGCCATGGTCTTCCATTCAACCACAGCTTCCTCAATAAATAATAACGACAGAAATACTTTTGATTTTACTCGGGTGAGAGGGGGGGTAGTTTTCAGTAGATACTTAATTTCAGAATTTCTAATATGTTTAACTTCTCTATGGGGAATTGCTTTTGTGGTCATCTTACATTTCCCCTCTAGTCATTTTGCAGGATCAGAAAAATCGAAAAAGAACAAACCTATTCCGTCTGCGCATCTCCAATCCATCTGTCTGGTTGCTGCTGCAGCAAAGAAAGAAAAGATTGTAAGCTGGGATATAATATTTACTTGGGATCTATAAATGAAATGAGGAAGTGACAAAGCTACAGCGGATCATTGTTTTTATCCTCAGGGACAAGCACCAGCTTGGCTCTGGATGAGTGATCACAGCCTGTGTCCTGTTCTCTGACCGGTTTCTTGGACCAATAAAGGACACTCTATGCTCTCTACTCATCCGCTTCTTCCCCCGTTTCTCCATCCCTGCACACAGCAGACACATTCATTTCATCAGATGAGGCCAGAGAAATGAGGACTTTACAGAAAAGAGCTTCTTGACAAGACTTTCTCCAACCTTTGACATTGAGTTGGGCAAACTGCAGCTCCTCATCGTGGTCCCGCAGGAGGAAATGGAAGTCCTCCCATGTGATTTTCTCCTTGTCATCAAAGCCTGCTGCCTGCATCATTGCCTTGATGCCGTCCTCTGCCTGGCTCTTTGACAGAGTACCATTTGAGATTTCAATGAAAGACCTGCAGCACAAAAGGCCAAAGATGAAGCATCAGACAGAAAAAAGAACTTGGTGCAGTCATGAAAAAAAAGAGAAAATATTGATCAAACCTGAGCATCCTGGCAAACTCCTCTTTTGATAAGAAACCAGTTCCGCCAATGTCATTCATGGAGAACAGCAGTTTAGATTTTTCCTCAGGAGACCCTGAATAAATACAAACATCGTTAATGACATAATGTAGGACGAGATTGATCCTGACATCAACCTTTTTATCTGACATTCAGACAATATCTGACATTGCCCACTCCTGTCTAGAGCTACATTACATCAATCTGTAAAACCTCCACTTTACCTCACTTGAATCATTGAATTGTTCAACTGATTTCATAATGTGTTCCGTTACAGTAGATCATCCACTAGAAAGTTTCAAATGTTGTAAATGCCGTTTAATAAATTCATAAATTGTTATGATTTTCTAATATAAAAATGTCTGCTAAAATGTCCAGCTAGTCACGGAAAGAAATCGTCATTGAAAATATATGAGCATCAGTTTTGTTCTTTTTAAACGAGTGCTGAAAAAATAAATGATTCACTCCATCCATCTGGAATAAAAATCAAATTTAAATGTACATGTTTTGCACGGTTTAGATAGCAGCACACCTAGATACACAACACAGCCCTTTGGAGTCCTGCATTTTACCTTTCATAAAGATAACCATCACATCAAGGAACTCTTGGAAGGAGAGGTAACCGTTTCCATCTTTATCAGCGAGCGTGAACATGGAGTCTACAAATAAGGAGTCGGGCTTGATGCCGAGCGCATCAGCAAACTCAGCCGCTGTCAGCTCACACTGGAGAACCTCTCTGGCTTTCTTGCGGGAAACGCCACTCATGTCCCCAGCGTCACACTTCTCTATTTCCAAGACCTTTGAACCAGAGGGTATGTCATTAGTAATATCACGACGTTAACTGAGGTTACTGTTTGTCCATCACAGATGAGGTCACCATCAAGACCAACAATTAGTTATTTTGGCTGGAGGTCGGACCGAATTTTGACCTCAAACAAGGTTTGACGACATGATGTGGCCGAGCTTAATCTGCTGCCGCTGTAACAGAGCGGAGGATGAGGTAAACATCCAGAGGCTGATGGTACCTTAGAGAAAGCGTGTCGAATGAAAGTTTCCACAATCTGAGCCCTCTGCTCTTTGGTTAAAGCCTCCTTCAGCAGTTCCCTCTCTCTCGTCTCCTTCACTCTAATCTCCTGCACGAGGTCCGTCTCCTCCGGGCACAGATACTTGACAAACGCTGCACGTTTGCTCTCGTCATCAAAAAACAGCACCTGGATGTGCAGACAGGAGAAGAAAAACAGGACTGGAGTGAGATAAAGGTGACCGCATAATCGATTGAATGAGTTGCAAAATAATGTCACTAAAGAGAGAAAGCATTGGATGAATATGCTGAGACAAAATGCAACAGTAAAAATAAAACACTTTCCCCCCACAACTTTAATGACATTGAAGCTTTTTCTGTACCTAAAGGTGTAAATCCCAGCTGCTCACCAGGTCGTACTCTTTTGATACTTTGAGCATTAGAGATTTCTGGTGCTTGTCGTTGGAGAGATGGATGTCTAGGTAGTCCTGGTTGCCCAGATTGAGGCAGCGGTGAGGGGTTCCAGATCTGTCAAAGAGCTGCAGCTTTCTCCTCTCATCGAGCTCCACGCTGACGGGATGCAGAGGTTTTTTATGGCCCTGCCACTCATGGGCTGGAAAGCAAAAGTAGAATGGTGCAAGACATGATTCTGGATGATGATGAGGACTGCAGGTGTAAAATAACACAATGACCAGTTTGGTTTTACTATTGCATTTGAATAATGGATTATCAGTTTTTGTAGTGTTTATAGGTTGTGTTCTGTATCTGACGGGATATATAATTCATTAAAGGTCCTAAATGCATATAATCAGCTCAGTTTTATAATTGTGTTGATATCATGTGACATACATACTGGCTGCTGCAGGCCAGCGCTGCAGTAAATCATAGCTGGTGATGGTCAGCTGACGTTTAGTAGTAATTGACATTGAGTCAGTTGTAAAACCTTACAATGTAAATATATATGTTTTTACAAACATTGGATACTATTAGTATTTTTTAAATCCCCCTGGATTACGTACCCGTTATTCGCACAGCTGGCTCCTCTGGTCTGTCACCAGTTTGTCTTCTTCTCTGGAACTTCCTGTACCTGTATTTGCGGAGATACGCCACCATGCAGGCCACCAGAAAACTAACTGGAAGTAGAATAATCCAATTGGATTATCATTTTCCTCAACTAAACCGGTAAAATTAGAATTATTGCTGTGCAGAAGATGGATTTGTGATACTGACCGACAGGAAAGAAGAACAGAATAATGATAAATATCCCAAAGCCAGCACGGCTCCCGTCAAAGTAATCAAGTTGTGTAGCATTAGTGCAGGGATGGAGCATTGATGCGTTCAACTGTGCGGGCTGAGGACAAGGGTCACCTATGGTAACAGAGAGTTTATTCATCCATCCTTTAAATATTATATCACTGATTAGAACAAAATCCTTTTTTTTAAGTGAATCGAATACACATAATTATCATATTAAATCCTAGTTTTTTTTTATAAATCAAATACACAATTTACCATCTTTCCAGAAGAACACATTATTTTGTATATCAGTGGTTTCTGCACTTGTGACTGCGATGAGAACGTCGTGAAAAGTCACATTGCGGATCAGCTCAATCTCCTCATCTGTAAATAAACTGGAAAACACCCCAAAGATCACAACTGAAGTGCGATGATCTGCATATGAGGTAAATCACATAATATTGTAGGACCAAATAGCACAATGTGTTGCTATTTTAAGTCCTTCAGAGAGGAGCTTACCCATTCTGTTTGTTCTCGAACCAGAAGCGGTCTCCGTTTCTGATGCGTTCAAACTGGTCCAAGATTATTGCGGAGAAAACTGGACCCGGACCATCAAAAGACTCCAGCAGTCCTCCGGGGAAGAGCTCCAGTTTTGAGACGTCTCTGCCGTACAGTTCTGCAAAATTGTTAAGCAACTGTTGGACAAAAGAACACACTTTAATTCACTAGTTTTATGCAGGTGGACCAATCTTTGTTTAAATATTTGTACCTGTGGGTTGGTGCTGTTGAGCTCAGGATTTATGTCTTCAAAGGTCTTGACAGGAGGAAGATCCAGAGCTTTTCTGAGCTCAGTGTAACTACGCAGGCCAAAGTCTCTTCCTCTCTGGATGGTGCTGGCCACCAAATCTGACCGAGTGAACCGCAGGGGTCCGTACATGAAGTCTGTCAAGTTGCAAATGAGATCAGAGCTCTGAATATTACTTTGTTCAAGTTATAGTGATTTTATTACAATTCCTATTAAATATTTATGATTGCTTGACTTATGTTGTACTTCTGCAACACAGACAAAATCACCACCTTGCATTTGGAAATATGTTTCTGATATATGCAATGCATGAGGATGATTAATCACCTCTTAGGTCCTCCACAACAACATTGTCTTCTCTCTCTGCAATCTGTGAAGCCATGCCCATGAGGAGGTCGTCTATGTCCTGGCTTGTCATCTTATCATCGCCTGTCTGGGAAAAGAAAAGCATTAAAACATGATGACTCATTTGAAGTCAAAAAACCACATTGTTTTACTTTTCTGCCTCTGAAGCCACAAAGATCCTGATTAAAAATCATTTTAGAGCGGTTCTCCCTCAGCACTTACAAAGTCGCCATACAAAAATTGTACTAAATGTAACTTCCTTGCCTGCTCTAATTTAAAAAAAAATGATTTTACAACTAACATGAAATACTTTGTGTCAGACAGTGGTGGGTAGACAGTTTTGGTGATGAAATCATCGTGTTTAAATGAGTACGCATGTCAATTTGAACATGCAGAAGTATGATCATAATCTACCTGACGTTTCCAAAAGCTGTTACAAAGACGCATTGCTGGTGATGAGCTGTTATCTCTGTTGACAAGCTTCCTAAAATGGCAGGTTCCGTTTCTGTAGGAAAAAGGAGTCGATGCAGTGGGTTTGATTTCTAATAATTAGTACATACTATATTTTAGATGGTGTCTGACACTGTTCACAGCAGTCCATTGATAATGCACACTCAACCAAAGCCCACTAACATTGTGAGCTTTGATTTTTCACTGTCAACTGAAAAATATAATAGTACCTCATGTAAACACCAGGTGGGGCCATAGTGATGCCAAATCGTATGGCAGCCTGAAACTCAGGAGAGACCCCTGGATCAACAAACTTCTGGTAACCTGTGTACAGAAAAAAAAAAAAAAAAACCAAGTCAAACCAATACAAGAACAAAATAACTTGCAAGCTGAAACAATCCCCATGCATGCAAACACCCTATGCCATCATCCAAAAGTTCAAACTGAGGCAACATAAGCAGAGTGAATATGAAAATGAAGATTAAATGGTCAATGATGGGCTCATCTGACCATTGTCCCTTTAACTTTCTACAGCTGCGGGTGCTTATTCAGCAGAAGAAGGAGACTCATGGTGATGCTTTGCTGACAGAGCACATATTTGTCGAACACCAACAACGGTAGCTCACCTGACCACGGCTTGTGGTCAGCAGTGCATTACTTGTTCCCCTCCACTTGTACGTACACGCACTCTGGCTGAGTCTTACCTGAGTAAGGAGGAAGCTTTTCGTCTCCAAGATATCCAGGCAGCCAGTCGTAGAGAGCAATATTCTGTGTGGAAAAACAGCAGGGATCAAAGTTATTGCAGCTTTTCTGAATCAACTCAAACTAAACATGATTATATGATGATAATATACGTATTTCCCTCCTTTTAAGGTGCGTTTCTCTTGCCATTTTGGTTTTGATATAACAAAAAACATAGTTTGATTGCAGTTAGTTACCTATTGTGTTAATATAAGCAAATGTAATTAACATGTGGGTAATGTTGCAAGACAGTTTCATTCCCAATTTCATTAATAAAATCACAACCATCCAGCATTGATACAACCTCGCTTTCCAGAGTGCAAATAAAAGCATTAGCCTGAGTGGCGGGAGGATTGCATGGAGACTTTTCCTCCTACCTGGAATGTGGCAACAACGGTCTTCCTGGCGTTTTGAAACAGCTTTTCGTCTGACCACTCTGGGTGTTCTGCATGCAGTTTGGAAGCTACATAATTGTGGTACCGAAACCAGATAATCCCCTCTGCTGCTGTGAACACGTTCTCATTGGCCCAGGCATTTCCAAACTCTGCACATGGAAGATGGCACAAATTATAGGGAATTCTGGTCCTTCATCATGCGAATCAACATCACTAACACAATAAACAGAGAAGAGGCTGTTTATTAGGGTCCGGGCGACCGACATAGTCAGTCCGAGAGGACCCTATCGTTATTGCAAGGATTATTTTTTCAGTTGACATTTTTATTTTTGTACATTGGACGTCGTTTGGGGGTATTTGCCATACTCGAAAACTCACCAAATTGTGCACGCTTGTTAGGCCTGGTGAAAATAGCCATCTGATAGTGTCAAATTTGTGTAAAAAAAAAAAAAAAAAAAGGGCATCATGATTGGAGCTGTATCGCATCATCAGGATTGGGTCAAAGGCTTTTTGATATCTCATTGTGTTTAGGAGATAATGACCAATTAACCTATAAGGGGCGTGTCTTGTTTTTCCAATACTGATAACATTAAAACTATTTGGACAAATTACTCCAAATTCGCTGTATACAGTATGTGCACATTGCATCTCCCAACATGCAATACATCTTTTGTGCGAATTAAACACTATGGGGCGATACAGTAATTCCGCCAATTTGGGATTTTTGGGCCATTTGTCATTTTTCGCCTTTTATAGCGTTTCTACTTTTATGAACTAGTCCGAGAAAATGTATGCGATAGACTTCAATTCTGTTCAAGGATGATCTCAAGACCCTTATGAGCTTAAGTTATGCGATGTGCACGACTTCGTCAAACGGCCTTGACGTGGACCCAAAGACACACCCATTTTGTGCCGTTAGCTATGTTATAGAAAGCTGTTGTAACTCCAATGTACATCACGCAATCAGCCCAAAACGGATCATGCATGGTGACGGTACAGGCAGATTTACATGACCTGGTCTACTTTTCACATAGTGAAACATGATGCATGTTCACATTGTCATGGAGCCACCTACTGGCCAAATACATTAAACAAGCTCTTGTAACTCCACTGGACTTCCTCCAATCTGCCCCAAACTTGTCATGCTTGCTAAAAGTCATGGCCTGAGGATATCGGCAAGCATTTTTTCACTCGCTAGTCAAAGCACCGCCTACTGGCCAAAGGAAATCAGCGTTCGGTGAAAAACGGCATCGGATTTACATGACAATTACACAACGTGGTCCAAGCTTCACGTAGAGACCGGATGCGCGTTGTCGAGCTTGTCGTCTAGCGCCACGTGGCGGCTGCGGGAACTGGTGAATTACCCCCAAACGTGAGGCGAGGACCCGCTCACAGCTGCTAGCAGCTTCAATTTAACATGTTTTTCATACAAACTACTGAAACATTTTCACTAGTGACACACTCCCATTACCTTTATTGACGAGTATCTGTGACCACAAATGGATTGATAATTTGGCTGTTTGTTTTTAAGGACGTGACAACAGAGCAGTGACAACATCAGAAGATCCTCCGCCTTCACCCCCACATAATAACTACACACCTTTTCCAAACACAAGCAACAAAACACTGGTTCCTCGGCAACTGTACGACATCCTCTGTGCTATAGAGAGAGGGATTTACTGCGGTGAGTGTGACAAGCCATTAACCCAATAATTAAAGAGTCATAGCTCACGTCAGGCAGGGCCTCTTTTGACTAAGCCTCTCAAGCTGCAACCCTGATCGGGGAAATAATATTTGCACGAAATTCTTGCCGCTTGAGTTCAGGTGCTTGCAGTAATGTTACTATTACCTTATGCACTGTAAAAAAAAAAAAAAAAAAACTGTTCAGGTACCTGATTGTTTATAGTTCAGCCAAACAAGCAATAAAACAAAACTCAATCTGTGCCTCCGGATAGTTTTGGATCAGATTTGCAGATCTATCATATGCAATTTCAACTAATTTGTATGTGTAATAATGACCTCACTGACATTTCTTTGAGAAAATAATCTTTGCAGGCAGATTTTTGTAAACATGGAGAGACATTGCTGTTGAGTTTGGGGCTCCAAACATTAAATGTCACGGGCTCCATTGTTTTGGGTTGAGCTCCAGCCAACATGTCTTCAATAAAGCAATCTGAACTTTATGTTTGGATGCACTTCACTCCGGGTACAGAGGAAATTATGTTGGACTGCTTCTGTGTGACTCAATGGCATAGAGTTTAATGGAAAAAAACAGCTTTATAAATGCTCCTGATGAGCTTAAACACTAGTGTCTGGTACTCAGTGGACAATCAAATTACTTATAATGCAAACAGTGTTTCAGGTCAGATCTGAAGTATATAAAATGTCTCACCAAAAAGCCCATAAGGTCCATGGTTTCCTGTTGAGGGGTCAGCGGCGCTCCACATGTGACTGTGTCCTGTGGCCTGCTTTGGCATGTTCCACTCAGGGCCCGAAGTCAAGAGCCCTCCAGAGAAGCTTCTCAGGGAGTCAGACCAGGACGTGGAGGGACCATATATGGAGCTGCCATCTATCCATGCTGTCACCAAGTTGACCTGCATGTGGCATATTTATTTTTTCTAAAATTACTGCACTTAAGGAAAAGTGGAAATGTCAGGTAAAAGTGCCTTTCAGTGCTGCTACAGGTCTTAATTTACTGTTCATATGTACTGTTTTTATTTAATTCAGATTGATACCTGTGTGCGAGGATTATTGGGGCTCTGGCCCGACTCTTTGTCCCACGGTCCTCTCTGGAAGGGCAGCAGGACTTTTCCAGTGGCATTGGGGTCAAAGTAAGGGTCACCTTTTGGGACTGGGATGTTCATGAACTCAGGTGGACACCCAGGACTTCTTGAGTCAAACATTTCAAAAGAAACATGATAACCTGGGAAGTAAAAGAAGAATGAACAAACCATCAGTACAAAAAACATCTATCTGGAATCTGAGCGTTACATTTGTTAGATTTTGTTGGGCTCCGTAACAAGACCGATCAGATTAATCTTAACCTAAGAGCACTTGTCAAATAATTTAATTTGCAATATGCATTTGTAAAATGTTAAATCAAGGAGTTAGTCACTTAATATAAATGTCACATTAGTAAAAGTGAAAGTATTAAAATCTTGCACCTGCATTTCGGTAACAAAAGTTCAGCATGGGTCAATTCGGCTTTCTGATTTAATATGTTTTGATAATGCACTTCAATGCAACGCACTGCCTGGCATATTTACCAAAGAACAGAGAGAGCACGGTCTGGTTGCGTGTTGAGGGCAACCCGGAGGGGCCCCTGGCCAGCAGGTTGCTCAGTCTGCGGGGGTTTGGCTCCTGGACAGGTTGGTAGACTCCGTCCCAGTAATGCGCAGGCACGAGGCGCACAAGGCGAGAACCTGCGCGTGCACATAGTGTTGGCAGGCGGTAAACTGCTGCTGCTGCAAACTGCAAACGTGAAACTTACCGACTGCTCCGCGTTTGGGATATCCCAAACTGTTGTACCAGCCATCGAAACGAGGAACCTCCCAGGTTATTTCACAGCGGGACTCTGTTCAAGAAATGTTGACTTTAAACTGCAATTTTAGAGGTTAACCGAGTAGCTGACTGAAGTGCAGCTGTAGTGTACTTACGTTCACTGACTATGAGCACCAAGCCAACCGCTGCGCAGATACTCCAAACCCGTTTACGCAAATCCATTGATGCGAGAGATGCTCCTCAGCTCAGTCTGCAGCCGAGGAGTGAAGGACTTCTGGAAAATAAAGACAAGGTGAAGGTAACAAACATTTACTGAGTTCTATGTGTGACCACGGGCCGCGACGAGGCCCTGATCTGGTTCAAATTATACTTCGTACTGCACCTTTAACACTAGCTCAAAAGCACAAAAGAGCTTGCAGTTTAAAAGTATCCATGTGGCAGTGGAGGCTTAATTAGACCAAGGATTACCCCAAGATTATAACATTTATTATAAGAAACACTTTGGCAGTGTCACGAACCAGGCCGCACGGCCATGACAAAAGGGGGACACAGACTCAATGAGCGGTTTAACAGAATAAAAGGTTTATTTAATTTGCCAAAATTAGTACGAACCGAGTTCCCGACACCAGCCCACTGGTGCAAGTGGGAACATGCAACCCAAGGGCCTTTTAGCTCATTGCCCCTAATGAGCGCAGGTGCCTCCACTCTCCTGATGACCCTGTCTGCCACGCCCACCGCAACCCCACAGCAATCAACCAGTTCATAGGGAGCAAAAAAACTACAACAAATATATTAACATCTGAATCACCCAACTGGAGCTCT
Source organism: Taurulus bubalis (assembly GCF_910589615.1). Lineage (NCBI taxonomy): Eukaryota > Metazoa > Chordata > Actinopteri > Perciformes > Cottidae > Taurulus > Taurulus bubalis. Next base: position 18,294,399 of record NC_136597.1, on the reverse strand, counting down.
GGCCTTCAGCAGTGAGTAAGGGATGCCACAACAAAAGAAAAAAATCCTAGTGAAACCATACCAAGTAACTGGACAAGGGCGTGACTATCGGAGGAGGAGGAAGAGGAAAAAGAGGAAGCGTATGTGCCCAAACGCCAGCCAAGTCGTTGCTCAAAATTACATCAATCCTTTCCACCGGCAACGCCGGTTTCACCCCAATAGGTACTTGGAACCAAGGCACAGTCCAGACTCAGGCCCAATCTCAATCTCCACCCTTACGGACTCACGGACTTTGAGGCGTGCTCCTGCAAAGTCCTTGAGGGTTTAGGGGTGTCCCATTGTCACATCATAGAGTGCCTGAGGCTCTCTGACAGACATTTTGAGCCCTAAGGGAATTACCCACAGTTCATAGCAATGCTACGTTAAACACGCAGTTCCCAATGGAGGCATGAAGACGTAAACAAAGAGACACGTGGGTGTTCAGCCCGATAAAATACATTTACACTACAACATTACGGATTAAAGATGGAACATAAAAACACATGAAATCAGAGGAATGCAAGCAGAAAATATATATATGAATATGTTTTTTACATTCATCAAACATTTCGTTTTGACAAAACAAGTAAATAGATCATTTAAAATGACTTCTCATCTTGGGAGGAAGACGTTCAAATCAGTGAATAAAAAGTATGAATAGATATACAATTGTACACAATATTTTTGTATGTAGTCACGTGATATGTTGCAGCGAAGTGCTGTCCCATTCATATTCACACCAGTTCAAGCCCTCACAGCCTCTCACACTCAGCCACTTAGCAGCTGACGTCAGTAAATCCCTGAGGGTTCAGGGTTTGAGGGTTTAGGGGGGAGATTGAGATTGGGCCTCAGATTATGCACCGGAACAGGCAACACCCTCAACCCTATTCCTCGCATCAGAACACTATCCTGTGTATCTGTCTCATTTGAAAATGGAAAAATGGAGCTATAATATATCAAATATAAGAGTTGACAGAACCTGTATCCCTTAAAATCTTAACAGGCACCTTAACGCAGTGGCGAGCCATCAGGGCCTGCTAAACCTTCTCTGCTGGCCTAAACAGAATTACAAAGTTTAAATTTTTTATAATTTTTTTAATATATTTTTATTATAATTAAAAGTTATAGCTATTTTATAATTTAATTGTTTTTCACCAATACACTACCTGTATTATAATGTTTTCCCTATTAGCTTATTTTCTCATTGCCCAGCTCCTGTGTTGCTCTGTTGTCTGCCTTCTCTTCAGCCTTCAGACGCCTTCAGCCTGCTGTGTGGCACGGCACCGCTGCTTGTTAAGACTGCTCATCCAATCATATTTCACCTCTGTTTCTCTATGCAATTGAGAGCTGGTTAAACTATATGGAGAGGCCTGCTAGCATTATGAGTTTGGCCACAGGGCCCGCATGACCATTAACGTACGCCGTGATTAGTCAGTGGGGCAGCATGACTTCTGTCAACGAAAGAAGAGTCTAAGTTGTAGATTCTAGCTTCTACCTAGAACCTAGAATCTCAAGGTGAAGCCTGAGAAATGGACTTGCATGGCGGATTTACTGATGACGTCTTTCGCACAGAGGGTTACGGAGGGTTATGTGCATTTGGTGAGTGAAATGCTGTATTTAATGAGAATCAGAATCAGAACCAGAATCAGAAACCGTTTATTTGCCAGGAATGTTTACACAAACGAGGAATTTTTCTAGGCGGAAGGTGCATACATTAGACGAGACAAACAACAATTAATAATCAACGACAACAACAGTGCAATCAAGTATAAGATAAAGTGCTCAGACAAACAGATAACGTAAATGTAAGTGTACGTTAAAGTGACATGTGTGTTTAAGTTGAAGTGTATGTTAAGTGGCATGAGTGTTTAAATATGAAGTGTGCAGGGGAGTGATCGGTAAGAAGAAAGAAAAGAAAGAAACAAGCCACTGCGCTGTTGCTGCTGCTGGTCGAGCAGGAGTCGGTACTGTGGCCGCGCTTCTCCCTGTGCCAAGGTACCAGCAGCTGCTGGAGATGTCGCGTGTGTGTGCAGTGTCTTAGTGCCGTGGTTTTGTTGAATTGTTTTGTTATAACTAAATGTGACTGGTTGTTGATTTGAACTTAATGACGCAGCAAGGGCGAGGTTGGAGGCTTGCTCCACGGAGTGTCCGCTGTTTGCACACCAAGCCCCCAGAGCCTCATTTTCTGAGAAAAAAAAAGAAAAACGTTTTTAAAAAACGGCGCCTTAATTATCTCCGCAACCACATGGTTGGTTGTTTAACTTAATTTCAATTGCTACAATACCGTAACCCTTGTGAGAAGAGGTTTACAAACATTAATAAGTAACCGTTAATAAAGCTTCTTTTTTTTCTCATCTTAAGTGGTTAAAATAGCTCCGCAGGTCGGTCCACACCCCGTGTGACCTCCATCCGTGCCCGTAATAGTGCACACCAGTCTGCATCTGATGTGGACTACACATCACTGAAGGCCTTGGTCGATAACGTCACTACCAGTCTGTGCTATGAACCCTTCCGAAACAAAAGGCCGGTAGGACTCATCGAGGCTGCCCACCCTGCCATATTTCGCATGACGGGGGAGACTGTGGCAAGGTCACAGTCTCCCCCGCACAAGACCAGAAATACTAGCAGCCAGTGCAGAAGGTTTCACCTGTCCGTCCCCAGTATATTGCCTACTAGGCCCAAGCTTTGGGCAGTCTTGCTTCCAGTGGCCTGCCTCATGGCAGTAATGGCACATTTTTCCTCCTATTTCAGGTGCTCCCCGGGCCGCTTTACCCGCCAAACGCGCAGATGACCTACCACCACCTTCCTGCAAGCCAGACTCCCACACAGACTCACCGAGTCGGTTTTATGGATGAGTATGTACTCGAGACAGCCAATCCCGCAGCCTGGGTTGCAGTTGTAACTCCACGCTCAGTAAGATATGTGGCAACGCGACTGGGCAACAGGATATTAAAATACAGGACGTCCATCACATCCAAAAGGTTAAAACAAGTATATATCTAATATACATAGAGATACAGATGCACAATTAAAAAGGGTAACTAATTGAACTAACTAACATAAAACCATGCAAAACAAAGCCAAGCAATACAAAACAATGCAAAACAAAACTAAGCAAAACCATAAATCTAAGTAGATTAGTGACTCAAACAAAACAGCAGTGGCAGTCAGCATCTCTAGCCTGCTCACTGCACAACCCCCATCCAGAAAGCTCTACGGGGAAATGGGAATCTCTGGAGCTGGACCTAGAGTAAAAGACAAAAGGATGAAACCCACGGCAAATATGTTTCAATTTAGGACGCAAAAGTCTACACCTACCAAAGCCTGGGAATCAAAGAGAGGCCATTTCTCAAAACCAAGTACGCTAAGTACAGACTTGTGTACTTTTGGAGTTTGGACTTGGGAGTTTGGACTTGGGAATAAAAGCAGGTTTCATGCAGCTTTGATTAATCAGAAACACATTTTATTGATGCAGTTTTTCCTTGGGCGTCCAGACTCCCAAGGACGGGAGGACGCAGGACGGTCTTTCTGCAATTGGGACAGCAGCTGACCTCAGCTGTTGTTGTCATGAGTTCACTCTGATTCTTCACTGTAAAGTATTTTTACAGTCAAACAAAATATGACAACCCTGCTTTTTTTGCACTGGTTTCACAGACATACACATATTATTGTATATATATTGTGTTTATAAATATGTATTATATATATATATATATGCTTATATATTTATATATATACACATATCCTTGTATATATTTTGTGTTTATAAATATGTATGTTATACATATACTTATATATTCATATAGATACACATATAATTGTATATATAATATGTTTGTAAATATGTATTTTATATATATACCGTTATATACTTATATATAAATACATATAATTGCAAACAATTCGGTCAAAAGTAATAAGGCACCGCTAAAAGTTCAATTAAAATCTTAAGTTATAAATCTTAACCTTTCCCTCAGTCAAACTGATTTAATATGATTGTGAATAAATAATTAAATAATAAAGTTTGCTCGTTAGATCCTCAAAACCAAATTATATGTCATGTTTAATCGATACGGGGACATCGGAGCGGTCCCGCGAGTAGGACCTCAAATCGTCGGCATATCTTTTTAAGTAGGCTGATTCTTGACAAACCGACCACAGATTTGATGCTTCAACAACTAACTTCTCACTTGAAAACATCCTAAAACAACGGCAATGACTCAACAACGGTAGTATTCATAGAATGTCAACTTTTAGTTGCATTCTGGGATATTGGCTCTCTCAAGTACGCTCAAGTCTGCTCTGATGCATCCCCGGTAAAATAGGATCAAGTCAAAGAGGATCAAGTCACATCCGGGCAATTTCACCGTGCTTGGCGAGAAGCGGACTTTTGAAGTCTAATTCTACAGCTGACACCTTTTGTGATGAACACCAAAACTTTAGCTCAACTTCGATGCTGTTAACTGCAGACATTCAAATACAATGTCCTGTTTCCTGAATCCGCTAGTGTTTGATAGGAGGAGATGAAATAGTTGAGTCTTACCTACTGGGGAGGCTGGTGTGTAGTAGTGCAGTAGTAGTTGCAGTGCAGGAGCATAAGTGCAGGTGAAGGATGGTGCAATAACTAAACCAAACTAATCACAAACTGCATGAGACCTGTGTTGCCAAAAATGGGAATGGTCATTACTTCTGGATACCACCTCTTTTCCACAGTTTTCCAGTCAATGCATCCTCCTCCTTAGTGAAACAAAGGGGGCAGGGGGTATAAAAGAAGTGTATGTGCCCTCAACATTTACATTTCACTCTCCTCCTGCCGTACTCGTCTTTCAACTTTCAGGTAAGAAAGATCTTTGGGATTTTCTCTGTTTCACTGATGGGTTTCATTTGAAACTTTTATTCACATTTAGGTGCAAATGAATGATTTAAAATCAAGAGCATCTACTTGTATTACACTAACTGAGGTGGTCAAGTGGATGAACTATAATTGCATGCCTTTTGTTTATTACACAGATGCATTAATTTATTTGCAGCAAAGAGACACAGTGTCAGGGGAACATTAGGTGACATTACATGAGTCAGATATGGTTGTGCTTCATCATGTGCCATGTTACACAGCAGTAATATTCGTCCCGTACGGTATCTGCCGTAAGGAACAAGTGCTGCTATGTCTGCCTCTGGAGGAAACTGAGAGTTCTGCCACTAACACTGTCTTCTCTGTTACACTGTCTAGTCTCAGCTAAGGAGCTAAGATGACTTTCTACGATGGCATTAACCCATTCTACCCTCAACAAAGGACCTCCTTCAGCTTCAGTGGCCGCTTGCTCACCATTATTCTGGTCTTTCTTGTGCTAGCAGTCAGTCTTCTTCTCATTCTGCCAGGGATACGAGGGAAGTCGGTGAGTCCAAAGCGTCACATGAACTATTACAAACTGCAAAAACCTCAGAATTATTGTCTCCTTTTTTATTCAGTGCACCTTAAATCATTTAGCTCTTTGTGATCCTATCAGAGGCTGTTCTGGATGTGTCGAACAATTATCAGCTTGTTCATAGGAGTGGTGATAGTGGGTGAGTTTTGTATTTTTGTTATTGTCGTTGAATAAATCACAGATTTTCCTTTTCCTGCCGACGTCACTCATCACTTTGTGTCTCTTCTCGGTAGCGCTCTACTTTACAAACGACTGGGCCGGGGCCAGAATGACCACTAATGCCACCTACAAGTCTTTCAGCAACGCAGTGGTTAACGCTGACATCGGCTTGCATGTTGGACTGTATGGCATCAATGTGACACTGAAAGGTGAGTCACCATTGCTGCTGTTATGCGCAGATATGTTTACAATACACTCATACACTGGCAGCTCTAAAGCGTTGAACAACTTAGATATGTTTGCTCAGTAGTCCTGCAACTTAAACTACTTTGTGGGATATGTGTGTTTTGGGTGCATCTGTCATAAATGTGTGCCTTTTTTTCTCTCACAGGGAATCCTGTTGTACAGTTCAATGAGACCATTGACTACAATGAGATGTTCAGCTGGCATGACACTATGGAAGAAGAGTATGAGGATGCTCTGGAGAAAGGTTTACCCAACCCCATCCTGTACATCGCTGAGAAATTCACCCTGAGCAGTCCATGTGGACTCATCTTTCAGTACAGATACTCAGGACGATATGCCTCTGCAACCCTCTGGTAATGATAACTGCTAACAGTTTGATAAACTGTCAGTGTGATCAGATGAATGTTAAAAGTAGCAGACATTTACATGGCTGCATAATTTCACAGGACGGCATTTTGCTGCTGGATGCTCGCCAATATCCTCTTCTCCATGCCGGCCATTCTGTACGCCGGGTACATGATGATGGCCACCGCAGCCTTCATCTTCTTCTCCATGGCCTCCTTCTCCACGATCATGAACGCGCCGCAGTGTGTTTTCTCCATAGGAACCGACTCCTTTGAAATTGAGTACAGCCATTCATTCTGGCTGGCTCTGGCTACAGGTAGCGATGAGACACTGCACATTCATTTCATATGTTTTGAACTGTAAACAGGCCCGCAGAGCACGATTTCTACTAACTGAAATCTTTTACAGGTGTTCTGTGTGCCTTCATTGGGATTCTGGTGGTGATGTTGAACCTTCTTATACCAGAAAATATTAAAGAGGCTTTCAGTGTCGGTGTCGACAGTCATGAAGACGAGGATGTTTCTTATGGGGAGGGATACCTGAATGCAGTTTTTCTTGATGGGGTGACAATTTCCCCCAGTGACATCAAAAGCGGTAAGTGGCTTTATTCATTGTAAATTTGACTTTGATGTGCACTTATTGTTGCAAAATACACATTCAGTTCTGTGACCAATGCGGCATTAATAAGGGATGCAAGATTGAAATAAGATGAATCACAATATCATAGGCACTTTGTGTACGTGCATCCAATTCTGAGACCCTCAGAGGGAAAGAGTAGGTCAAATATTAACAACACACGACCAGAAATGAAGATACGTACCAGTTCCACAAGCTTCTCGAGGAAAGGAACGAGCTTCAGAAGCTCGTTGTCATTTCTATCCACAAACCAGCTCTCGATAGGAATTTCATTGGAAAGCTACAAAAGACAGATACTCCATGATCTAGTATCACTTTAAACACAGGAACATTATTAGACAGAGGTTTTTACTTTAAAACAATAGTTCACTGTTTGGTGTGAAGAGGTTTTACCTGATAGGCAAAGGCTTGGGGTGAGTTGTCGATTATTATCGTCTTGGAAAGATCCTGTCCGAGAATGTTTAGGTCTTTAATAGAATTTCCTTGAACAGTGCTCATGAAACAGCCTATGTCTAAAAACAGAGGTGTGAGCCCTTGATGGGCTGGGGGAGGGGAGGGGTGATAGTCCTAGGACCTGTGGGGGATGGCGTCAGGACTGCTCCATTGTCTTTCAAAGCGACAGTAGAACTCGTTCAGCTGATACGTGCATGCACACAGGTGAGCACACAGTGGACAGAGAGAGAGAGACAGAGAGTGGTGAAAAATATGTTGCATGCTTTTCCCAATGGGATTTGCTGCTTTAACCTGTCACTATTTTAAGCTATCAGCTATCACTTTTAAAGCCTAACAGTTAATGTATTTGCAGGTCAAGACCAGCAGATCAGCAACAGGCTGCAGCCTGCGGAGCTCAATAAATGCCAAAAGCCCGAAAAATACACTGCTGTGACAAAGCCTGCACACTTTGTGGTTGTTATTAAAATAAATGAACACCATGTTTACCTTTAGTCAGTATTTATCAAACTGGGGCGGTATTACACGTGGGGCGAAAGAGGAAATGCTGATTTTAAACGTTTACCGTACGCCGTTGATAGGCTACGCTTGCGCAACTCACCGATTCTTGGCATTTTGACCAAAAGCTGATCTTTATCAGATCTCCGTGAGGTCAGCTTTTCTGCTGTTGCGTCTCTCATCAGAATACAGATCTCAGTTCAACATTGAGCATCAATTGAGAGTGCCCGTATCAAATCTATAGCCTTGTTTTAAAAAGATGTGTGGAGGAAAGCAGCTCATTGCAGCCACTGATACTGATACAACTTGATGGCTCACATATCTGCACTCATTCTGTTTTGTTTTGCAAAAAAATAGCTTATTGTTTTCCACAATAAGCTATTTAGTAGTAACTAAATATTAGTAATTTTTGCACAGATGAAATTTTATTTTCTAACAAAGTGATAGCACATTTTTTGTCTGATTGAGCAATCTGGTTTACGTGAAAGTGATTGCAATGTTCTAGTGGAAACACTGACTGCTATTATAGCCACCACACCATATATGTCATGAATCCTGCACAATGATGTCCATTTAGTATTTAAGGAAGTTATATCCACCTTTTCCGCTTGTTGACTGACATGATTGTTTCTGTGTTTTAGGTGAACCTATGAAGGAGTCCTCTCAGAAGGAGTCTCTCTCAGAGAATACTTGAAGATATTTTTGCTGAATGTGTTGCAGTAGTGTCTAACTTCACACCTGTTTGAATGATCTATGTGAGCCTGTTCTGTGTTATACATGAATTAACTGTAAATAGTTGTGTATGTAAAGTTCATTGTCATGAAGTACAATATGTTAATTTGTATGGTATCCATACACTGTGTATATACACTGATCAATACAGATTATAGGTCTATCGTTGCTCTACTTTTCATTGGAAATGAAAGATGAAAATAATGTATAGTTTAATATTGGTTACATTTTTCTTCAGTAATACTTGTGAGCCATGTGTGTTCCCATAGCAACAGCAAATGGTCTAATTTGTACATAGGTCCCGAGCAGCGTCATTGGGTAAAGCATCCTTCATGAACACTTTCTGAGATCCAAATAAATGTGAAAAATCGAGAGGAAGAATGAAAACCAAAGTGCTTGGATTAGAACAATTGATTAATTTCTAATAGAGGAACATGTACTTTACGTCTTGTCTGTAAGTACTTTTGTTTGCAGTACCACCATAATAAAATAAAAACAACAACAAGCATTTATCTATAAGATTGTATTCTTAGTGTGTTATAACATTACATTCATTCAGTAATGTATATTGTGATACATTCTTGTACTGTACGCTCTGGTAAAGGTAATGATCACCCATACTGCACGTGAAAAGTAGGTGTGTCTTTGGCCTTCAGCATCACCATAATACACATAGTTTAGTGCCTTTGTACAGCATATTATTATAATTTGTTTAATACTTACTGTAATAGATTATCATATTGGATTGAGAATGAATCCCATGTCAGTAATTCTTCATAATAACATGCATATACTGTAGGAGTAATATGGTCTTTCCAACCAAGTCCTTGAGTAATCCAAAGTATTTACAGTAGAAGGACATTGTTAAACTCCATACACATTATAAAAATGACTAAATAAAAAATAAATGTATTAATTTATCTCTTCATAAGAAAATAATCATGACCTTAAAGCTACTTATCTTCAACACCAGAAAATCACGCACAGTACCACAGACAGAGTATTCACATTGTAAGGCCATTATGACAATGTAATTCAAGATAAAACCTGAAAATGAAAACTGGATGTCCTTTACAGCATTGCAACAAGAGGCCGAGAAAATAAAATGATAGAAAAATAAATTTCCCTCGTCCCACTGAGCCACCTGTCCATCATATGTCCTTCGGCTCCACACGGCCAGACATGCATAACTACAGTGGGCTGATCCATGCGGGGTCTCTATATGTAGACGGGCGTCTCCTGTCCTGTCAGCAGTCTGAACATCACAGCAGGCATCGTCTTCATGTTGATCTGGTAGAGATGAGAAGAGGGGAACAATTACACTGTCAATCAAGCACGGTCCTAATCGCATCATTTGAGTGAAGGCCTACTGTACTCCCTTCTGTCCCACCAGAGAGTCAGAGGAGACCTTGAATCCATGAGTGAAAAAGAATAAAGGAGACATACGCTGGCAGAAATTGGGATAAAACACACACACAAACAATGATGTTACCAGCTGGTGAAAGGTGGAAATTATAGAGTAGAAAATGCATCTTGCTCACTTATTAAGGATAAGGATTAAGGATATGCACTATAATTGGTATATTTTATATAATATATAACCTTACTAAGTTTGACATTGGATGGAATCACGTATGTCTTCATTTCTGACCAGGCAAGCAATCTCAAACAATCATCCCTCATATGCTGGACTATTTTATTTTGGGAAGGGGGGGGGGATTATCTGCATTTACGTCATACAAAATTGCTCTTTTAGTAATTTTATTTATTGATTAAATGCATGCAGGATTACAATGATGTAGGAAACCAAAGGTTCTTGCCTTTAACTAACCTAAAACTGATCTAATCTGTAGGTATGTCTTTAAACGGGTTGCATGGTACAGTGATTTGTGTAGTCTAGTAATCAGCGAAAATTGCTATCTTGTGGCATGATGTCTTCTTACCTCACCCACTGAGACAGACAGGGTTTGAACAATCTTCTCATGTGCCATGGCCACAACACTCTGACCATTTATTTCAATGATTCTGTGTCCAACACGAACACCGCCTCGTTCAGCTATGCCGCCTCGCATTAGACTGCAAATCTGAAAATGTGAAAAAAAGACACTTTGCGTGTAAGTGTATAGCACAGGTGTGTACTTTAAAATGTAACTGTGGTGGCGGGGGTGTGGTTAGCTCAGCTGCGGAGGGGGAGTGGTGGAGCGATTCTGGGAACAGGTGCCGGGATCAGCCTCGGCTGGGTGCAATTGTGTGTGTGTGTGTGTGTGTGTGTGTGTGTGTGTGTGTGTGTGTGTGTGTGTGTGTGTGTGTGTGTGTGTCCCATATAAACAGTGACTGAGGAGTGAGAGGAGAAGCAGGTAGCAGGAACCGCTGACAGTCGAGGAGACGACAGATACCTGCATCTTGCCTATAAATAAAGTGCATTAAGAAACTGCAAACGACCGTGTGTTGCCCTCTTTGTGCTGCGCGATACTCACGAGGTAACGGGGATCGTTACAGTAACCTCGACCTAAAGTTTAGTGGAATGATTCATGCTAACAAGGGCTGACTCACAATGCCATTCTGCACACTGAAACCAAGCTGGAACTTGAGATCGGGTCTCTTGATGAGGACAGTGGTGACCGGAGGGCAGCTCACAATACTCAACTTCACCATCACCTGATTCTTCAGACCCTGGGCCAAAAACACATAAAACACAATCTTACAGTCATTTTAAAGGACAATTCTGATGATTCTTACTGTCAACAAATGTAATGAAAATACCAAAACCTAAACTAAATCCCTCCATGTATTACCTGAAGCCAAAGTCATCTCCAACTTATCCCTCCATTAGTGTCCAATTATTCAAAACATGAGGGCAGCTGTTCTTTTTCATTTATCCCTACATACATGTTCTTGCTAAATATTTCCACTGCACTAAATGCACAGCTAAAAAATTGTCTGAGTTGCCTTAACCACCAGGACATTGTGTATGTTGTGATATCTCGTTCCAAGAGTGAATGAACACTGAATAAGTGAAAACTGGAGGTGCCTGATGCTGTGTACCTTGATGATGCCCTGACAGGTGGCAAGTGGCAGCCCCACCAAGCTGGTGTCATTGATGGACATAATCTGGTCCCCAACACTGAGTTTTCCAGAGCGAGCTGCAGGGCCACTGTTCAGCATGCTGGCTAGAATGACGGTGGGCAGAATGGAGCCCCAACCAGACTCCACAATCACCACACCGAGGATCTCCCCTTTATGCTTCTCCACATTCAGCTGGAACAAAGAGGAAGCCTTTCTTTTTCATTTTTTTTCGTTTTCAAGCATATTTCGAATGTCAAGGTTTAGTATATGTGTGAGGTTCTGGTAGAGTGATTTATGTTTAGGGAAATCCATCTGTCATCATCCAATTCATCTGCAGCAAAATACAAAATGTCACACCTCTTTACAGTTGTCTGAGTTTGAGAAATGGACGAGGTCGTCGTGGTACATTTCCTGGGAGTTGATGATGTCACTGTATTGTTTCTGGCTCAAGTCGGTCGGGTTGATGCCGTTGGCTCGCAGGAACTCTCTGTAAGCCACGCTAAAAGCCTGACCGATGGACTGTGCAATGAGCTGTGCCTGTGGGATGGGGAGAGTTTGGGGAAAACTACTCAGCAGAGGGTTGACAACAGAAAGGAGGTGAGACACATCGCAATGTTTTAGTGGCCATAGAACAAATATCTTAAAGAAAACTAAAGAAAAAACTGTTTGAACAGTTTAGCAGCAAACACTCACATCCTCCGACTCAAAAACATAGCAGATCATCCTATACTGACTCTTCCCTTCGCTGGCAGAGTCGGGAGATTCTGAGAAATCCTCCGATGAGGCCTGAGACATACGCCTCCGTGCCATCAGAACAACAATACTGCCGATGTCGGCTATATAGGAGATGGTCCTCAAGGCACTGTCCATCATTGTCTCCTGCGGAGCAAAGACAGTGACATTCTTTACTCATTATTTCTAAAAATAGATTTAACACAGGAGGGCAGCTGAATCAACACACAAAGAGTCACTAACCTGTGTGTCAGCATTCAGCACTTTGACAGCTTTAGTGGAGATGAACAGATCCACTTCTGTCATCATTTGAGATTCTTCATCTTGGCTCTTTGAAATATAGGACATAATGTTTTAATCAGACGTTTAATATTGTTGTACTTTTATCTCACAATGCAAACTTTCAGCACATTTTCAAAACACTAACATGTGCAGGTGAACAAAAAGGACATGCAACAGCTCTACCGTGTGGTAGATAAATGACTCTGCTGCTTGGCCTTCACAAATAAATCAACTGCAGTAAAGGTATACTGATAAATACACTTAAAATTCCATTAAAATCCAAAGTAAAATAAACTTTTGGAGCCCAGGTATCTGTCTGAGCTGATGGACCTTGTTGTTGTATTCAGAAACATCAATTGTGATTCTTAAACCTGCAAACACGCACTTAGGATAGGATCAAATCAATTCTTCTGCACACAAAGTCCTCTGTTTGCTAAATGTGTTGCTACATTATTGAGACATACACAAAGGAGGACAGTATGCCGCAGCATCTTTGGCAGACTTGGATATGTATAAACTGACTCAATGGATGTTAATGACTGTCTCCCCGAGGAGGCAGATTACCTTGATACGACTGACAGCTTCATGGGCCTGGGACATGCGGACAGATTTGGATGGGTTTTTATCAGACAACACCTGAGTGCAGCCAAGGTAGTTAGCAGCAAAGATGATCCCATCAATAAGGTCCTCGGGCTCACAGGGACCTGGGACTATGCAGCAAAACAAAAGACTCTCATTGTAAAGTATTGTAATGTGCTCCAATACATTAATCAATTCATCAGAATATTATGAGATAATTACCATCCTCAAAGCTGGGGAAAGAAGCCGCTTCCTGTGTGTTCTTTAAAACAAGTTATCATGTCAGTAAGTTAGACTTCAATGGACAACTCTGTAATGGTAATAATACCTGAAAAGACATATCAGCCATATCAATTATCAAAGCAGAGTTGTGTTGTGTCGTGGCCCAAATCATTCTCCAAACATGAGTAGAAATAATACAAAATTAATTTATAAAGATGGAAAAAGACATACTACTTAGCAAAAACTACACAGTCATACATTACAACTGGTTGGACCACATCTTTGACGAGACATCTTCTGTTGTGCAATACGCCTTTACCTTGGCTGTGTTGCTGTCCTCCTCAGGGACAGGCTCTGGAGACGGAGGCCTCCTCGGCTGCTCTGGCATGACCTCAGGTATTACAGCTGTGCTTGGCTTCTCAACCTGTTGTATACAAACATCTGCTTTAACTTCAGCAAAATTGTTTTAAATGTGTCGTATTGTCCTCTGTAGATGGCAACCCAATGGGGGAAAGTCGATAAAAGACTTTGTGGCTAAGAATGCAATTAAAATCTTACTGAATTCACTCTGGGACACAGAGATGGTATATTGTACAGAAACAAACACAAGACAAAGGGAATGCGATCTGACAAAGATCTGCCCTATTTGCATTGATGTATACCTGCTGGGGTTTCTCTGGCCATCTCTGCCTCTCCTCAAGAGGCTCCCTCTGTTGTTCCGGTGTGTGAATAGAAGCCAGGGATGGTTTGATAACCCTGGGTTCACTCTCCCGTCTGTCAGCAGAGGAGGGACTGGGTCTGGGAACAGGGGAAGTCTCTTTGCGAGGGGGGAGCTTCTGGGTGTCAGCAGGCGGCTGAGCATGGGAGTGACGAGGTGGTGGAGGAGGGTGTGGCTTACTGGAACCAGACCTAGCTTTGGTCCGCACAGTGGCTTTTTTGCCATCCTTTGACAAGGTCTTTGGACGCTGTTCAGTGCTATTGGTCGTGCATCCTTTGATCCCAGAAACAACAGGCTCCATGTCATCTCCTGTTACCTTCCTCCCTCGTCCTTTACCCTGCCTCTCCTTCTCTTTTGCACCCATGTGAGAGGACTCACACTTCTTACTGGCTCCTGGGATATTATGGTTTCTTGTGACTCGAGTGTCATCTTCTCTTTCCTTTTCAGCATCTCCCTTTCTAATTCTTTCATTCGCGTTGTCCTGATCAAGGCTAGTCTTCCTTTGAACACTGTTCTCTGTCTCCTCTAAATCCTCTATAAATTTGACCCCATCCAGCACCTCTTCTATCTCATCTCCATCACTGAAGAAGAATCTGTTCTCCTGTCCTTTTCCCACCTCCCTCTCAGCTCCATCCCCTGCAATCGGAGCACAATGGGACCTGAAGCGATGGCCGGTTTTGTGAGGCTTAGTGTCTGATTGTGATCCCTCACATATTTCTTTGCCGTGACGAGGCCTAGGAGCGACTTGGTCAACAGCACTGCTGTTCTCATTAATATTATCACCTACTGCATGCTTTATATAGCCACCATCCTCAGGAGAGTACTGTTTGTAGTACCTCGTGTCCACAACGCCCTCCTTGTTCAAATGCAGCACCTCATCATAGTCCTGCTCTACATCGGAGCCCACGTTGTCGTACTCAGAGCAGGTGTCCTCCATGTCCTCAGGACTAGGGTCGCAGCTCATGTAATGGTGGCTTGCAGGGACAGAAGGAATCAGCTGGTCAATGTTATCATCCTTTAAGGTACACAGTGGTTTCTTAGACGCCTCCCTCACCAAACCTTGCTGCTCTTCTTGGCTCTGTTGAGTGAGTCCTGGACTGGGGCAAGGAGGACTGGGCACCAATATTTTGGTAATGGTTCCTGGCTTTTTTCCATGAGCCATAACTGGCCCTGTAAGCCCGCTACCCTCAACCCTGCGGACATTTATAGAAAATCAAAAAATTAGATTTTTTTTTTAGATGCATTTGGCTCTCTGCATATTTTGACTTGATGTCTTACTTCGTAGAAAAGAAAAATCCTTGAAGAAATACAATGTTTTGAAAGAGAACTTACACAAAAACATGAACAGCCACAGGTTATGTCTCTCTTAATCAATAATAATATATAATCATTTTCAAGCTTTTACAGTAACACCCAACACACCCCAGAGCTTCTCTCAAGCACTTCACACTATACGAGATTTAAATAACATGATTAAAGATTTGTTTCCACACTTACACAAACATTTGGAATGAGATTATATCAGAGTAAATGTCTCTGTTTCACACCAAACCCAATACCTACAATCAGTAACCACGTACTAAAGTCATAATAATGTACATCTATATATTTCTTCCCCACCATCTAACACCCACAGCCACCATCTCAGACCTTTTGTCTATGACTGTTGTTGTTTCTTATCTGTTAAGTGCTTTGTTGCATCTGCTCTAATTTTGTCTTGATGTCTTGCAGAACAGGAAACATGCAGCAAACCCATTTTAAGAGAGTCAGGCGATGCAGCCTGGGATATTTTTCTTATGTGAAATAATTGTTACTCTACGAAAATATACCCTCACTTACAAACTCATCTCTGAAGCATTTAAATGTAATGTGTTTAGTATGAGTGCCAGATTTATGATCCATGACTTATGTCTTCTTTGGAAAACCGTTATAATACTATACAGTTATAATAGAATAGAATAGTACATCAATATTGGCATGACATCTGAGCAGCATCTCTGATTGGATGTTTGCCCTGGACTATGGTACAACACAACGTCATATATATTATCAAATTAACAGATAATGCCACTATTCAATAAGAATTAACCATATCTGGTGGAAAATGTATTTCTGCACTGTTTTCTGTACTTTCTATGATTTTTTTCATAACAAAAAAGAAAATATTCTAATCACAACACCATAGAGTACTATACAGTTGATACTAATCAATTAATCAATTAGTCGATTGACTGACTGTTAATCTACAACCATTTTCTTAAAAAGAAGAACACAATTAATTGGTTCCAGCCTCTCAGATTCGTGGGTTTCTATGACAGTCATTTGACCATCCTTGAGTTTTGGACTGTTAGTCGGACACTAAAGGTATTTAAAGCCGTTATTTGTGTTTGGGTGTTTTCTATCTGGCTTCTGACACTCAATAGACCAAAGAAAATAATTTACATATTGACTAATAAATGAAATTATTAGTTAGCTGCATCTCTATGAAAGACACCAGCCAAAAAGAAGAAAGGAGAATTCATCAATTCAAAATAACAAACATAATAAACAAAAATGCAATCATGAGGAACAATGAAGTGGTATATACCTCAATAAGACCCTTGTGAATTATCGGGGTCCATTACATCTATATGTTAATTTCTATTGTGATTTTAAACAAAAGAAAAGAAAACGTATAATGCTGTTCACAGTCTGCAGGCGTTATTACTTGATTTGTACGGAATCTATTGGAGATATCACACTGAACACAGTGGTCTGATACCCGCCCAGCCTGAACATGTCAACACCCTCATCTAAACATGAATCATGTAAGCTTGAGGATGAGCGGCAATTGCGCTGTTTGGGCAAAATCATTCGGATATCATTCAGGTTTATCAAACAAACAAAAAAAATCCCAACCATGTTGATCAGGTGATAATAAAAATGAGATTATGATATTATGAGCAGGTACAAAAACCGAATCCAGATCACCTCCAATACAGTACAACACGCGGACCTAATCATGACCTCTCCATGGTGCTGAAGTGGTCATTAGGCTCAGTTTTTAGGATTTCGCCCTGCCCTTGACGTATTGTGGTATTTTATAAACCCATTACGCTGAACTTTTGCCGCACCTGCAGAAGTGGTTGTTGTGGTTGCTCCGGTTTCAAAGTGGACGCCGCATTCCCATCTGCTAAAATATCGATAACATAATCGGATATATGGTTTTCCTGCGTAGGCTATATAGCACGCAGTGATGGAGCTGCACACACACACTCTCAGAGAGACACACACACACTCTCGGCTGGTTTCACATTCTGGAAGCAAACATTATCCTGCTGCTGCGATTCACATCGACCTTGATTTGAAGCATCATGACTGCACCATGCTGACATCCAGCTTGTGGGCTGGTGTTGTACCAGAGGAGCACATCCAGCATTGTCTGCAGCTCTGTTATCGCAAGCCGAATAGGCCTACATGCATTACTATTACATTTCCCCCTCACCCATACACAGACAATCCTACATGTCACTTACCAACATCAGCCCTGTCGGCGGCCCTCCTTGAAATAATGCCCGTGTGCTGATCAGATCAGATGGCTCTCCGGAATGGTGATTTTTGAATAAAAGCCGCACAGCAGCCCAGGAATCTGTGTAGAAAATACAGCCCCCATCATGTGCTCACTGCTCTGTCCCCCAACAAATAACACAGTTAGAGGCATAATAAACACATATGAGTCAAATACACACCTAATAATTAAACACCTAATACATAAACACAACTATAGGCTAATAGTAATGTATTATATATTTAACAGTGTAATGAGGGTGCCATTTATGTAAAAGGGGTGATTTGTAAATGTTCTGCATTATATTCCCATTGAATTTAATTCAATATATATAAAAAAAATATTCTACATCATGAACAATATTTTTGTAAATGTATTTTACCTTGTTTTTTTGCGTTAAGGTAGTTGTGAAAATATCGATGTAGTTGGGTTCGATTAGTACATCCTGAAAGGCATTCTGCGCTCCGCTGGTTGAGTCTGAGAAGCGGGAGCGTTATCATCGACCACTGCAGCTCTTCTCCCGGTTTGTCATCTTTTTGAATTGACAGTCTTTAAATTAACGTGTTGGGCGTTTTTTATTCCAATGCATGCGCGAAGCAGCAAAAGCTACACATGTGTACCCGTTTTAAAAGTTTCTCTTTCTGAGCTAAGTTAGCTAAATAGAGCCGCAGCGTTTTTCCATCGACACTGTCCACACCGATAATTGTCCTCAAAGTATGCAACAAAGAAAAGCTTCTAAAACACGTAATACTCAAAGTTTTCCTCGAGCAGCCCCAATACCGCCCGCATCATGACCGAGAGAGCCAACAAAGACAAACTCAGGCGTAGTGTGTCGTTGTCCAAGAGTAAGAAGAAAGGCAACGTCAGAGCTGGGGTTTCTGCCAGTGCTGCCACCACGTCTCCAATCACCTCGTTCTTCAGCAGCCAGCCTCCACCAAAGCTGGCCTGTCCTCTGTGTGGCCAGTTTGTACCAAGATTCAAGATCAATGAGCACATTGATTTGCAATGTCAGAACTTTGAGAGAGGAGACAGTGATGTCGCCTCAGCAAGTAATAGTGTTGTGCCAAGCATCCAGCTGTCACCCAGAAGGAATCCCCCAAAGCCCCCAGAGCTGGATCCAGAGAAAGAAGAAGAGGTCAAAGAGACACAGACCAGCCCGTATTTCAAAAAGAATAACTCTCAGCAGGCACCACGGGAGACGAGAAGTAGAAGTGCGGTCAGGATGATTGACCTGGGAAGTCTCTCCTCCAGGTTATCTGGGACATGTCGTAAGGTACCTGAGAGGACACAGACGGAGGGTAAACATTCGCCAATGTGTTCTGAAAAGAAGATGCATTCTTCTGAGACACTCAGCAGCTCACAGAAAGAAAATCTTCAGAGTTTAAAAGACAACAAAGATTGTGTGACAGTCATTGACCTTACAGAAACTAGTGGCGGTACTCCAACTGCACTGGAAGATCTGTCGTGTTCAGATGAAGGACATACTCTCAAACAGAAAGCATCTAAATCAGAGACCGTCCCTAAACAGGTTGCTCCAACACTGCACTCTTCTTCCTCCAAACTCTCAAAAAGAAAGAAGGAAACAACTTCCTCTGGCAAGGTGTCTGATTACAGAAAGAAAGCAAAATATAAGGGGAGCAGCGGGGAGCCAGATGAGGTATTATCTAGTGAAAGTATAGCGGAGACAACAGATACAGACCGGCTTAAAACTGAGGTACCTTCTGCTGGTACTCGTGACGGCCCTTTGAGTTCAGAGGAAACATGTGAGGAGAAAAGTACTGCAGCGAATAATTGTGATTCACTGGCCGAGTCTGGTCCTGAGAACACCGCCAGCAGTGACCAGGAGAGCTCTCTGCCCACATGGCTTCCATACTACCTCCGTAACTTCAAGACCGTTCTACAAGCTGTCATGGAGAATGAGGACGACAGGAAACTGTTCAACCAGGATGACATGTCACTCGTGCATGCATTTGAGAAACTCTCAGGTATGCTTAATGTATATATCACTCAGTCGTTGTTATTGAATATAAGTAAGGTCTTGTCCCTCACATGTATTTTTCCTCTCAAAGTCATGGGGCAGAAGCTGTATGTGAGACTCTTTCAGAGGAAACTGAAGTGGCTTCAAGTAAATAAACTGGATTATGAAGAGATAAGCAGTGATCTGGGATCTGTTGCTCAGGAGTTGGTTCAGGGTGGTTTCCTACAGACAGGTAAATAATCCCTAATATATTTTTGACATTTTGGAGCTTCTTTAGGAGAATTATCTGAAGCCTCTTGAATTATTGGCATATTTATGTTTTTTTTTTTTTTTTTTACAGTTTTAGCAGAGGGAGAGTAGGGCTATCCTTAACCAAAGAAAATCTCTGCAAATAATGACACAAAAGTATAACTTTTAAATCATGTTTTGCAGAGATGTTCACATATGTTTGGGGGGAAATAAGTGATTCAGCATGAAAAAAGCACAAGGAAACAATAAACTGACTAAGACCAAATCAAGCAATTAGTCGACTGAGCCCTGCAGCCCTCAGCCCTATTCTGCACAAAAACATACACTGCTTGGACAATGAATGGATTGCTGAAATTGGTATAAATAAATAAAAAGGTATATAATTAGCAACACCAGGTTCCCAAGGGCTCCACACTCTGGAATAGTCTTTAAAAATAGCCTCATTAAAAAATATGTTTTTAATATGCTGGCATTTCTACATCAGTTGGTCTCCATGTGTCATGACGCTTTTGACTAATACTTTGTATTGTACTAATCTTTTTTTTATTATTCTTTGGAAAAGAGCTTTACAAATTAAATATATATAATAAATAATGTACATTATCTGGCTGAAAGACCACATGTAAGTTTTTTCTTACATTTTCTCTTACACCCCTCCTATGCTATTTTTGTTCATCAAAGAGAGTGACCTTCAGGATTTGGGGGAGGCTCTGGATCTCCTTCCTGCTCCTGACCTCAAAACTCTGGCTAAGACTTTCCATCTGGGCAATTCTGGGACTCAGAAACATCAGCTAGTGGAAGGACTTCTCCGTCTGAGCAGACAAAAGTGCCTCTTCTCTCTCACCCCTGCTCAGGCCAACATCGGGGCTGTCATCCTCAAAAGGTGAGATGATTCAATGCATTGTGCTTATTCGCAGCACTCATATCACATTAATGGTCTCACTCCTGTTCTCTCTAACCTTAAAGGGCAAAGCAGCTTGCAAGTTCCTGTGTGCGCCTGCGTCGTGGTCCTCGAGCCGTCTTTTCTCGTATCCTTCTCCTCTTTTCTCTGACGGACACCATGGATGAAGAGGAGATGGCGGCTGGTGGGCAGAGCCAGCTCTTCACCATCCTGCAGGTTAACTCAGGACGCCTGGCCTTCCCAGACTATGCGGTGCAGCGTAAAGCCAAGGTGTTCCAGGACAGAGACGATCTTATCAGGTGCGGATCTGCCACAAGAGTTGAATGTAGTTAAATCTACGCAGGACAGCCAGGAATAAATACTAATGACTCCATCCATCACAGGTATGAAGCATCCATGCGAGCTCTGCAAGAGGTTGTCTCAGCTATGCAGGGAGGTCAGTGGGAAGAAGCCATGGAGCTTTACACTGCGGCCAAAAGTGTCTGGCAGGAGCTGAGGAAAAACCATGACCTCAGGTGACATAAATATGTATTTGCGTCTGTCTAAAACAGAGATATAGAGTCCCGAAATATTTTTTTAATGTTGACATTGCCATTGTGTTGGATAGTCACCAGGAGGAGCTGCCTGCTTTCCTGCGCAGCTTCTCTACAGGATGGGCTTACACTCGGATCTTATCCAGAGGGGTGGAGATCTTGCAAAGGCTACGTCATTACGAGGTGTTCTGTCCTTTATCCATTCACAATCTGACAAATTCAAGTACTTCTGATGGTAAAATAATATAAACAGTATTTAAAGATGTTGTTGGTCTACTTGTGTGTTACAGGAAGCAGTAGAGGAGCTGCGGTCTTTACTGTTGCAGTTTATTTACTGTCCGGACAGCCGAGGGAAATGGTGGGACAGACTGGCACTAAACCTTCACCAGCACCTAAAAAAACCTGAGCAAGTGAGCACCAGTGTTTGTGGTTACATTCCCCTCTTTAAGACGCAACAGCTGTTGTGTTTTCATTTTTTTAACGTGGTCTTTTCTCATTGCTCCCAGGCTATTTCTGCTATCAGAGATGGGCTATCGGACCCTTTGGTGCGAACTGGACCTAAACTTTCTCTTCACCAGAGAGCTGTCAGGATGAACGAGTCTGCCAGCTTGAAGAAGTATCGCCTTCAACTTAAAGACCTGCCCACCATCCACGTCCAAGATGTCACGCATGTGAGCTTAGCACAATATGTCAGCGGTTGGGTTTCCAATAAAAATCATGCTTTTGTTGCATAATTAGTAGATATTATGAATTAATGTTAGTACTTTTGGCTACAGGTGACCATCCGGGGACAGCTGTTCCCTCATGAGGGGGGCATGGGGAAATCCAAGTTTCTTTTACCAGCAAATGGTGAAGAGGGTTCTGAGACCACTGTCATATGCTCTGTGGAAGAGCTGTGTTTAGCACATTACCACCAGCAAGGCTTTGACCAAGGTAAGCTGTTTTTAAATTCACCTACCAAACATATTTCGGTATCCGTTTAACACCTTATGTGTTGCCATTGTTAATGTCATAGGGATCCATGGAGAGGGCTCAACATTCTCAACATTGTTTGCTCTTCTGCTTTGGGACATCATTTTTATGGAGGGTATTCCAGATGTTTTCAGAAATCCGTACCAGGTAAAGTAAGCTCGGCCTTTATAATATTTGTAAAATTTCTGTGCATCTACTTAATTCTAGTCAAACTCATCTTCCTTTCTTATTACAGACATGTCCACTGGATCTTTACACTGACTGTTTCTATGAGAACAGAAAAGAGGCGATCGACTGTCGCATGCAGTTACTCAGTGAGTCGTCAGTGGAGACTCTGCACACCATGTTGGAAGATGTTTGGACCTCCCAGGAGGGTAAAGTGTGTTCACTGGTCAGCTGGGAGCTTTTCTCATCCCTTCAACATGCACAGGTATTTACTGTCACTCTGTTGTAAATATACACTCAGTGGCCACTTTATTAGGTACACCTGTAAAATCTAATGCAATTCAATTTACAAAGATGATAATGATCCGTTTTGTTTGAAACTATCAGCGAGGTGTTTATTTGACCACAGTACATATAGTTTATAGTGGTGTTGAACTTTACTTTATTATATTGAGAGGTATTTCTAATGTTTTGCCCACCACATTTATAAACACAAGGGGGGAATCAATATTAGAAACACATTTCATACATTACAACACCACCACTAACAACAAGCTCAGTAATAAACATTACATCACATTGTAGTTCATAAAACTGTTGTCTACATGTGTTGCAGTAGCTACTAACGTGGTACTGATATACTCTATGTGCAGTCTCTCGTGTCGTGCCTGGGGGGAGCCTTCTTAGGAGGGATAGTAACAAGAATGTCCAAAGACTACAGACACTGTCGTGCAGGTTTGCCTGATCTAGTGGTGTGGAACACCTCAAACAACAGCTACAAGGTGAGATCACATCCTATTCTGGCTGCTCTTTGAATTAGATATTTTCCTGTGTGTATGGATTCATAAACTCGGTGGTACCTGGTTCTTTTACGTCTGGTTACATGGGGTGTCTTGTTATTGCAGCTGGTAGAGGTGAAGGGGCCCACTGACCGGCTTTCCCAGAAACAACAAATATGGCTGGATGAGCTGCAGAAGCTGGGGGCTGATGTGGAAGTGTGTCACGTGACGTCAACTGGAGCCAGAGGAGCTCGTCTGGAATAAACAGATGCGGAAGAATTGACTGATAAGACGTTGCTGCTAATTCATCAGTGTGGTCCAAAATGAAAACACAAGCATACAGAAAAAAACAAAGATCTGGGATCTTTTCTGATGTTGGTCATTGAGAACATATGTTGATGTTTACATGAGTAACTCTATTTATGTTCCATCTATCACAAAAGTAATCATATTTGAGTGGCAGGGAATGTGGCATTAACTTCAGGAAAACCACTGCCTTCAACAGGAAGCGTTGCATCCTGAGATGATTAGAAATAGCTTGCCGACAGATAGTCTAAGCTAATGCATGACAAGACATGCGGGCAAACCAAAGTGATAGTGTTTCCTTTTATTTGGCAACACTATATTCTCAGGATCTCAGGTGGCCAAGCAACGAAGACTCACTTTTAGGTGGCTTCTTAAAATGAATCGTATACTTGCTTGTTCTACAAGTAATTATTGTGATACTATGGCTATAAATATGCTGCTTTGTCACTACTCTACCAGAGAATTTAAATAATATTTTAATTATAGATTAACGTGCTGTTTGTGCTCTCCTTTAGCATTAATTGATTCATCAATTTGGTCTATACATGTCAGAACATTGTCCTAGAGCCAAGTGTCAACACCACATTGCTTGTTTGGTGCGAAACTACAAATTATTCAGACACTGGAACTTGGGAGTGTTTTGGGGATTTTTGTTTAAAAAGACTGGTTATTAAAAAAAACTAAATTGAAATGTAATGGTATTTAACTTTCACTCTACTTTCTTAATTCATATGTAAAACAGTTCGCACACTGAAATATTAAAAGAAAACTTTGATAAAATTGTTCCTGTTTTCTAATGCTCCTGGGACGTTGGGGAAGAGACGTATGCATTGCAGACATTACATTGCACCCAGACACAGTTGCCGCTGTGATGAGCGCAGGCCTGGATCATGGACGCATTTGGGGGAAGGGATGTCAGGCTGCCGTGCGTCTGACGTCATGACGCTGGAGAGAGGAGGCGATGAGAGGAAGGTGCAATAAACACACAGGGCGTCTGCGCCTATCTAAGTAGGACAATAAAGTGAAAACGGTGTCAATGTGCTAACAATGGATTTGTCAGACATGTTTCTTCTTAAAGTGTTCCTTTCCGTGTGTTTGCTGAACTACACCCAAGGTGAGTGAGGCGTTTCGTGGAGAAAACGTTCCAAGTTGTGTTGAATCCATGAAGCTAAGCGGGGCAGAAAGGCAGATAGCCCGCTAGCTAACAGACGGATCAGCAGGGCCTGCTTGTTGTGAACAGGACTGCACCCTTTTTGCCGGATTACTTCGAGCTAAAAAATGACACTTGGAGTACAAGCTGCCTTGAATTCGCGCAGTCGATTGAAATGAACCGATATTGATGAGTTATTTCTGCGTGTTGTCACCGTTTTTATTGTCTGGTTTGGGTTGGTTTTGTTGTTATCGTGCGAATAGCGCCGACAGCCATTGTTATGAGAAGATGGAGATGCCGACCGGGGGAACGAGCCGTTAGCTTGGTGCGAGCTAACGGTCGAGCCGCCAGCGTTCCGGTTGCTGTCCAAAAATAAGACACGTAGCAACTGTCGTTATGGTACCTGGCTCGTGCCAGGTTTTAGAATGTATCGCCTTCAGGTTGGCGTCAGTGTCTTCTGTGTTGGGACTGGGCAACGCTGTCCTCTCATTTAACCGATCTACTTAATGCTTATTCTTGTTTATCTATTGTCTGGATTCAATAACTTATTTTGCACACACAAAAATCTGTGTGTCTGTATGTATGTATGTGTATATGTGTATATATATATATATATATATATATATATATATATATATATATATATATATATATAATTTTTTTTAAACGAATTTGATTAATTGCTGTATTGACTTCTCATGCAAGCAACGCATCATATACTAGTCAAATAGTTTACCAGTAAAATATAATTAGCTGCATATGGTTAAAATGTGCTTTTATTAAAATGTAAAACGGTTGTAAGCTCCATATTTATTTTAGGCGATGGGAATATTTTACATCTCTCACTGGTTCCTTGTCAAATTGTCAAAAGTAGCAGACACAACTTGTTCACTTCACCTCCTGTGGTACATTTAGAGGTGCTTCCCAACGTAATTTTATCACCCTTAAGTTGTTTTTATAAAACATAATGTGGATGGTTTGTTTAATCAAAGATATGCCTACTTAATGCTTAATATTTTGTCATCTGTAGGCTTTGATCAATTTAAATATTTCAGAATAGTCATGGCCTTCACTTCTCATAGTCACCCCAATGAAACATTTAATGTTAGCACCTAAATATTTCATACATTACATGAACAGAGAAGTAGCTGAAGCCTGGTCTACTTACCGATGTTTCCTACATAGTTACCCTGAATCCTATAATTTATGGCTTACTAGTCAGGCACAATGACCTGTCAGACAGTACTAATTACATATATTCTATTTACTCAAAATACTTTCTCTTGGTTTAAATGTCATGTGGAAAAAAATCGGATCTCAAAGACTTGTAGCATGCTCAGTTCACTGTCTTAACATTGAAAACAAAGCAACTTTCTGAAGAAATTAAATGGTCTAAACAAAATGACTGTTTTTTTTAATGGAGTTTGTCAGTCTGCTTTTGAGTGAGAAGCAGTTAGTGAAATGGGTGGGAATTTTTCCCTTCGAGCCCACCACCCACTCTATATATAATAATTATAATGTGACGCTCGGGGCTGTTAAGCACAGCTCCAAAAACTGGCATCCATTTGACTTATAACATATTTAGCTGCATTTTATCAGACAGGTTTGCTGTCAGTTTTCATAATTTTATTCCTGCCTGTCAAACACCTGCCTGATCACCCAATTTTTTGGGGCCCCTAAATTATCCTAATTAAGGACCATGTCTCAGTTACTGACTCTAAAACGTAGCTGTTTTACTCTGATGCCATCTTAAAGACTCAAATATGATCTGCTTGAAATATATTGCCGAACAAACAAAACTACCGTTTCAGTTTCTCTGCCATCAGCTAAAAATAGTAGATGTGACAGACACACTTTGGTATCAAAGCTGTTATAGACATTTCTTTTAATAATCAACACTTGCAATGATTAATGCACTTGCAAATGGCAAGGTGGTACAAAATGTAAACCATAGGTGTGTGTTCCATTTTTATCTCTTTACTTGAGATTTCATTAGACGTATTTGCTTTTATTTTTTTTACATAAGGTAGTGGACAATTTTAGTTTTTTATTAGTTACCTTTTTGTCAGCTTACATTTTATTTCCGTGTAATGAGCTCTCAGGCACACTTATATTCCCGTTATTTTGGTCCATTTACTTATTGTACATACATATACAACCCAGAATATATGACAAAAAGATTATATCTATACACCTACAATGGTTGTGTTACTTACTTTGATTCTATAAATATGCTTTTCGTCAAGTTTTATAATATTTATTTCCTTGTTTTTGCTGATAACATGGGTTTCTCTGTTCTTTTCACACAGGACACTATAGAAATCCCCTGAACAAGTACATCCGTCACTATGAAGGCCTGTCCTACGACACAGAGCTTGTGCACAGCAACCATGAGCGAGCCAAGAGGGCGTTCTCGCATGAAGACAAGTTCCTTCATTTAGATTTTCATGCCCATGGAAGGTTTGTCAATTTTCCAAATATTAACTTGATGGGAAAATCTATTTGGATCTTTTTCTGTCTCCTCATCTATGTCTTTACTTACTTTACGGTCTCTCTATTTATTTGCAAAACCCATCTCTTATTCCTGCATTGCTTATGTTTAAAGGTGCAGGTCAGCTATAGTAGAGAGTTGAACTGCAGAGTTGAACTATTGATAATCAATTTAAATGTTCAAGCCATTTTAAAGGAAAAATGGCAGACATTTCTCCGGTCCCAGCTTTTCAGTGGTGAAGATATACTGCTTTTCTTTGTCTTATGACAGTAAACAGATCAATTTTGGGGCTTGGGACTATTGATTGGACAAAACAAGCAATTTGAATACATAACCTTTGCCCCCTAAAAAAAGGTTCATCAATTGTTGTGTGTGTGTGTGTGTGTGTGTGTGTGTGTGTGTGTGTGTGTGT
This sequence comes from Taurulus bubalis, assembly GCF_910589615.1. Lineage (NCBI taxonomy): Eukaryota > Metazoa > Chordata > Actinopteri > Perciformes > Cottidae > Taurulus > Taurulus bubalis. Next base: position 18,266,807 of record NC_136597.1, on the reverse strand, counting down.
GTGTGTGTGTGTGTGTGTGTGTGTGTGTGTGTGTGTGTGTGTGTGTGTGTGTGTGTGTCTGTACACATGATACCTGGGTGGAAACCCCTTTTAGCTAAAGAAGATGGATGGATGGACACATATAGTCTTTGTCATGGTGCTTCATCCAGCATTTTGAAGAGGTGGTGTTGTTTGATAGAACGTGTTCACACTCTCCATGACAAAGTCAAGACCATCTGGCTGGAAGCTTGGCAAAGGCTGTTTATCGTACTGCCTTCTGTGCCCAAACTCTGACGCTGCTTAATAGGGAAGAGAACGATAAAAGCTGTGCAAACAAACGCAGAGAAGGAAGATGTCTGTTCCTTTTTTTTTTTTAAAGCATTAATGTGTCAGCTTCTTTTCTTTTGAATGAAAGTCAAACTCTTACATTTCATTTGCAGCACCCCATCCACCTTCTTTTTCCTGATTGAACGAATTTGTCATAACAGTAAGCAATTCTGGTACAAAAGGTTTTCTACATCTACCAGATTTGTGTGCAATCAGGTCGAGTTTGACCATCACTTTCTGATCTTAATATTACAAAGACCCCTGATTTCTTGCAGTCAATTTAACTCCTGTGTCTGACCTGCAGAACAGTAGCTCACACACTATAAGAGCACACAAAAAGGGCACTGTGTAGGTGTAACATGAAACCAAGATTTACCGTAGCATCTTTGTTTCCCATATGTTTGATCAACAAAAAAAAGCAGTATTGATTCAAGATGTCCTAATTTTCTGTTCCCTCTCTTACAAGATAAGTGCAGTTTCCCTTCTGTAGCCAAAATCGGTTGGAGGTTTTCTCTCTGCCAAACTGTGCCCTTCCTTTAACCTTTTTCCCTTTCCCTTTTCATTTACGTTTTCCTTTCCTCAAACACAGAGGGAATATTGCTTACCTACAAAAGTGGGGCCAAATTCAGATCCCCACCCAAACCTCACACTTTGACATGAATAATATCAGCTGATGAGTTCGGAAACAAATTTCTTGCAATGTAGATAACACTGTTTTAACCTTTGTTATCACATTGAAATGTTCTTGTGTTTTCTCTTTTGCCAATATATACATTTCTTTGATTTTAGACATTTTAATTTACGGATGAAGAGAGATACAACCTTGTTTGCCCAAGATTTGAAGGTAGACGTTTCAGGAGACGAGGTTCCATTTGATACCTCTCATATCTACACTGGAGAAATCTACGGTACGACTGCCCTTCTCATTTCAACATACCTGTCTTAATGTATTGCTGCTTGATCACGTGGGAATCCTCTGACACCTATACATCTGTAATTTGGACTCCCAGGTGAGAAAGGTACCCTGACTCATGGCTCCATTGTGGATGGTAAATTTGATGGCTTCATTCAGAGCTACCATGGCTCCTACTACGTGGAGCCTGCTGAGAGATACCTGGAGGGCAAAGACGTGCCGTTCCACTCTGTCATCTATCACGAAGACGACATACGTGAGTCCCCAGCAACTTCAGCTGCACAAATACTTTGACACGGTGTATTCATCGAGTATGTGTAATTGGATGCACGCTTTTGTAAATGTGTGATCGGGGAAGTGCAAGGTTAGAGCAGCTTAGCTGATGGAGGCAGACTGGTGTGATCGGCCCACAGGGAGCAGAGATACCCAGGGTGCTTGTTGGCTGTGTAACAGGATCTTTCTCCCGGGCTACTGGCTCATTTTAGCAGTCTTCTCCATGTTGGTACTGATAGCGAGCACCAAGCACACTTCACTACGCTGGCACCCCCTAATTTAAATTGATCTGTGTACATATTGTATGTGGCTGAGGGGCACGTTGAATAGAAATGTTAGAGGAATCGCTAATGAGAGCGACACGAAAGTAACAGTTTACATAGCAAAGCTGGGCTCAAGTGGCGGGTAAGTACATCCATTAGCTGATCCCGAATAGCGCCAGAAATAAAGAGACTCAGGGGGTTAAGTAGCTAACATTGTCTTTCATAATCCTAACTGTGTTGTGTCTGCCTCTCTCATTCAGACTACCCGCACAAGTACGGCCCAGAAGGAGGCTGCGCTGATAGCTCAGTGTTTGAGAGGATGAAGAAATACCAAGCCTCAGCAAAGCCGCCAAAGGTGAACTCCACCACAGTAAAACCTGACAGTGTCCATTAAAGGGATGGCTTGGTTGGAAAACTGTGGAAAATCTACACGTTTCTTTCTTAGTCAGGGTTAGAGATTCCCTTGGATGCCCTTTTAAGTCTCTGTGTGCCCTTTGAGGTTATATTTACTGGTGAGAATAGTCAGTCTCGGCTCAATTAATGGATGTCTGCATGATTAATTAGTAGCTCATCACAATAGAATGGGGGGGGGAAGTTGTTTCTAACGAAAGAGTTTTAAAAGATATATTCTAGAACTTGTTTTTTTCTCAACAATGCTTTTTTTTTTTTTACAAATGAATATTCAATACAAGTATAGAAATATGTATAAGTAGTGCACTCTATAACTCTATATTATAGTGCACTCTACTCTGAGTGCACTATAATAAGTGCACTCAGCCATGCTGCTGTGGGTGTGTGTTCACCAAATGGCAACCTCCTGCTGAGAAATTAATCCAATGTTTATGTGACAAATGCTGCAGTTCTTCAAATGGCCACTTGAGGCCGGCTCCAAGGCAAATTAATCTCTATAGACCGAAACCACCCACTTTGAGTTTCACAACAGCTCCTCAGACACCTATGGGTGACATGAGTGAGGCTGCATCCATATTTTATCCAGTCTGTAGTGTTCCATAAAGAGGAAGGGAATCTGAGGTTTGATTTATTGTAATTTCTTGATTAATTACAATACATTTACATACTATAAATGTGTACTTAATAGCATGTTATTTATTTCTATCTCTCAGAAGTTTCACATTGTATTTATTTTCATTTGAGAGGAGTTGTTTCTGATGTCTATGTCATCCATGAAATGAGGAAAGCTAGGTTAATCTCACTGTCTTTGAAAGCAGTTTAACAAAGCGTACCGCTGTTCTGAATATATTTCCAGAATCCTCAAAGATTCCTCTTTACAACTATATGAACTAATATTCAGTCTGCTGCGCAATAATAAATGTTTTAATTGCTTTCTCAAGTTTTTTTCTAATCCAAACAAAGATGAATGCCAGAAATGACACATGTCCTTGTTCAATGTAAACCATGTGAATCAGGAATACAATATTAGGCGTTGTTATATAAATAAATATGAATGTTTCTTTCCAATATATGTTCCCCAAACCAAAGCATTCCTTTTATTGGACAGTTGGTGTGCTCTTTTTTTTTTTTTTTTTTTTTTTCCTTTACAATTTCTTCCCTTTTTCCCCCCACCATATTCTAATATGCAATGTAGATAGTAAATCTTCCATAGCAACAGAGTTGCAGTTCATGAACATACTGCAGCTGAAAAAGCCCAGCCTAAAAATACCGGACATTATTTATTTAGCTTCAGTTTGGTTGAAAAGGTTGTATATCCATATATGTTTTATTTAACTGTTTACTTCCTACTCTCATCTCCTCACACCAGGAGCTCCACACTGAGGCGGGCTTTAATGATCCTGTGCTGCTGAGGAAAAAGAGGATGGCCCAGGTGGAGAAAAACACCTGCCAGCTGTTCATTCAGACTGACCATCTCTTCTTCAAGTACTACAAGACCAGGGAGGCTGTCATTGCTCAGGTAATACACAGTCCCAGTCACTTATTTGACACTAGCTACGTTGGTGCTGTTAGAATTCGATTTAGACAGTCGGTATGTAGTCTATTTTGTGTGATATTGGTGGAGATGCACATTTTTTACCAACAGAACATTATACAGAAGAGTTTAAAAGTTAATTAGTTTTGGAATAATTGCATTCACACACTTTAGTTTCCACTCGTACTGTAGGGTTGCCAGCTGTGGGGAAACCACAACGTGACAATAGCAGGCTGAGGTGCACAAAACACAGTAGAGTACAGTAGAGTACACTGGTAGTTGAAGCTTTTTTGTTATAACTCTTTTAGATCTCCAGTCATGTCAAGGCCATCGATGCCATCTATCAGGGGACAGACTTCATGGGCATTCGCAACATCAGCTTCATGGTGAAAAGAATCAGGGTAAGTCTTGTACAGATTATGAGGCCTGTTTTGGATTCTAGATTTCTTCCCTCTGAACTCATCATCATCATCATCATCATCATCATCGTCTTGTATAGATCAACACCACCAGCGACGAGAGGGACCGGTCCAACCCGTTCCGCTTTGCCAACATCGGTGTGGAGAAGTTCCTTGAGTTGAACTCGGAGCAGAACCATGACGACTACTGCTTGGCTTATGTTTTCACCGACAGAGACTTTGATGACGGGGTGCTGGGTTTGGCCTGGGTGGGAGCCCCTTCAGGTACTGAAAGACAGATTATTTAGTCTCTGGTCACCAATGACTGTCCTTTTTTTTTTTTAGAAGCATTACACAGCATATAACGTATTGTAGAATATTCTTTGTATTTTGAAGTAGGCACATTATCATAAGGGACAACCAGTCTTGGTGAATATGAGATTATTCTAGCAAAGCAGCTGTGATTTAGAGTTTCAATTTATTGGGAATTATCTGGATTGCACATTGCAGCTACAACTAGAAAAAGTGTCTGTGATATTTGGGATTGCAAATGCTGATTTGATTCAGACTGTAGAACCAAATGTAGCTTCAAATATCAACTCAGACAATATGCAAATGTAATGTTTCCCAAAGGATTTCATTATGGCCCTAGCCATATATTTATTGCACTCTATTATTATTATTGTTATTACATTCTTAATTTGATGTTTTAACAGAAGATATTGCACTGTTGAAATCTTTAATTTACTGTGTCCCCCGCTTGCAATGACACACAATTTGAATTTAACATAATCTTTAAACATGTTGATAAATCCCGCTCATTATGTTCTAAAGTAAGACCTTATGTCATCTCAAAGTTAATTAAAAAATTGTCGTAGCATAAATCAGATTCTCCCTCTTTAGTAATAGAAATCTTCATGTTTTGTAGCTGTGGTTTGAAAGACATTTCTAACTTGTGCTTTCATTTTGCAGGGAGCTCCGGAGGCATTTGTGAAAAAAGCAAGCTGTACTCCGACGGAAAGAAGAAGTCTCTCAACACTGGTATAATCACTGTACAGAACTATGCTTCCCACGTACCTCCAAAAGTCTCCCATATCACTTTTGCACATGAAGTAGGACACAACTTCGGCTCCCCGGTGAGTTACTTAGACGCGTCACATTGATGCATGGTGAGAATGAATAAGGCTCGCACACTTTGAACCTTCTTCTTTTAACCTATGATTTTTTTTTCCTCATTCCCAGCACGATTCTGGATCTGAGTGCACCCCAGGAGAATCCAAGAGCCCAGACAAGAAGGAGAAGGGCAATTATATCATGTATGCAAGAGCTACATCAGGCGACAAGCTCAACAATAATAAGTTCTCCGTCTGTAGCGTGCGCAACATCAGCCAAGTGCTGGAGAAGAAGAGAAGCAACTGTTTTGTCGGTGCGTTTCACTGTTTTCATCTTCACTGTCAAACTATTCAAAATTCAAACCACAACATTGTTCTGAATCTGCTTTCCCTGTACTGATGAGTGTGGGGGACTTTAACCCCCCGTGCTCTAATTAGTGATTTAATTCAGGCTGCCTGAGAGTCACCAACATATTGCCTAGTATTGGCTTTGAAAAGCAATCTTGGCTTCCATCCAGTGTTATTTTTACTGACAGTATTAAGCATATTTTTAAATTTTTATTAGTGATCTTTTTTGCAAGTGTCACACTTATTTAAAAGCTTAATCTATTTTGCACATGCTGTTTGAAGTCTCATGCGTACATATCCATCTTGGCTGATATGAAAATAATAGATTTTGGTGTACGCTTCAAAACCTGTCTTGGTTCACTGAAGGGTGAAGACTGTTTTCGTTTCCCTGTTTTTTGCAGCACCACATTCTCTTCAGAACAATGTTTTGTAATGAGACTGTTTTCTTAGTAAATGTCTGATTTCTCTTTGACTTTTAGCCTCCAGTACAAGAAGTCAAACTATAAAACACGTTCTTGTTTTTGGGGACCAGACTCAATGTTTATTTTTCCTTCCCAAAACAGAGTCTGGTCAGCCCATCTGTGGCAACGGCCTGGTGGAGCCAGGAGAGGAGTGTGACTGTGGCTACAGTGATCAGTGCAAGGACCAGTGCTGCTATGACGCCAACCAGGCTGACAACAAGAAGTGCAAATTAAAGCTCAACAAAGTCTGCAGGTAGATGTGGAAGTTATTGTGTGTGTTTTTAGTTTTTGCATTTTGAGGTTTCATAAGGAATATCTGGCAGCTCATTGGTGATAGTTCTTGACCAAACTGCTCTCTCTCTCCCACCAGTCCCAGCCAGGGTCCTTGTTGCACTCGTGAGTGCTCTTACAAGGGTCGTAATGAGAAGTGCCGAGAGGAGTCGGAGTGCGCTCACCAGGGCATGTGCAACGGAGTTGGTTCCCAGTGTCCCACATCTGAGCCCAAGGCCAACTTCACCGCCTGCCACGGAGAGACTCAAGTCTGCCTCAACGGGGTGAGCCCTCACACCTGGAAGAACTGGTTGTTATAGCAACTTTCTCTGCATACCCGTCAGCGTCTGATCTCGCCTGTCCTCATGCTCCTCCCCCGCAGGGCTGCTCCGGCTCCATCTGTGAGAAGTACGGGCTCGAGGCCTGCACCTGTGCGAGCCTAGATGGAAAGGATGAGACGGAGCTTTGCCATGTGTGCTGCATGGAGAAGAGTGAGTCATTTACCTTTTTTTTTAATTTGTTCTGCCTTGAGAAAATAACATTAATCTAAATATAATGTGCCTGAGATTTCATCTTTTTCATTTGAATCGTGTTGACTGTCTGTGATCCATCTCCGCAGTGAATCCCAACACGTGCAGCAGCACAGGATCAGAGCTCCTGGCTCGTTTCTTTAATAAGAAAGTGACCACGCTGCCAGCCGGCTCGCCGTGCAATGACTTCAAGGGCTACTGTGACGTGTTCATGAAGTGCCGGCTGGTGGATGCGGACGGACCGCTGGCCAGGCTGAAGAAGGCCATCTTCAACCCAGAGCTCTATGAAAACATTGCAGAGTGGATTGTGGTATGTATTAACTTCTTGATTCTGATTGGATGATGAGTATTATTATGAGGTCTTTTTGTTTTGACTGTTTGATTTGTGCTTCTCTAGGCCCATTGGTGGGCAGTGCTATTGATGGGTATTGCCCTCATCATGCTCATGGCTGGCTTCATTAAGATCTGTAGTGTGCATACACCGAGCAGCAACCCCAAACTTCCTCCTCCAAAACCCCTTCCAGGTAAGTCCAGAGGTTTACAAAGAAAGATGACAAAATCTAACTTTTATATATTTATTTATTTATAAACATTTTGTACATGGTTTACCACTCGACTGCCAAACTGTCACAGTTAACCGGTGTACATGGATGTCCTACCTGCCACTCCATTGCGTTGAAATATGTAATATGTATGGTGTTCAATTGAAGGTGTTTGTGACGTTGTGTCCATCCCCTAAACTGTCCTGGTTCTGTTAAGCCACACGCAAAAAAAAGTGTCTGTTTTAAGATATTAACATACCTCAATAAATAAAAACACTCTGCAAAATTATAGTCAAGTTTACCAGGTTTTACACCAAAACAGTGTAGTTTAATTGATTTTAATTATATATATTTTGTTATATACTTTCATTTTATCTTACTGGTTCTTATTGCAACTCAAATACCTTTTAAATGAACAGACGTTGAGTTTTGGGAGTTTAGTCACGTCGTCTTTTATTGGCATACTGGTTAACGTGTGAAAACCACACACTGTTTGGGCTTCTCTCAGAGGAAAAGAGTGTGAGAGAAACTTGTTATCTTGTTATCAAACAAAAACGCTGGTCCTGGATCAGACTGAGACAAGATTTAGAGCTTCAGCAACCAAAAAAGGCGTTGTCAAACAGATATTTAGGACCAAAATACCACTGCTGCGATGCACAATTGCATTTTGGGCTGCACCGTGGCGAAAAGCTGGGAGCGGTGCAGAAGAATGACGCAAGTTGATGACGCGTCTGCTTGAAACCCTTTTTTTTGCAACCACCATTTTATTAGACCCATCTCTCACAGTGTGGCATGCAATGAACTTGTTGTTATTGCAGTGAAGGCAGCAGTAGTAGAGTGTCAGTATGTGCAATTTAGTTTGTAGTAAACCTACCACCCGTCTTCTAACAAGCTCAAATAACTGCCTTTTACCCCGACAGGCACTTTGAAGAGGCGGCGAGCGCAGCAGCAGGCTAACTCCCAGGTGCAGAACCAGTCTCAGCACCCGCACGGCCACCAACATGGCGGCCAGCGGCAACCCCAGAGGCAGCCTCAGCGGCAGGCGCAGCAGCCCCAGAGGCACCACCGTCAGCCCAGAGAGAACTATCAGATGGGCCAGATGAGACGCTAAGACGCTGCATCCCGCCCCCCTCCCCCCAATGCCTTGGCTCCTCCTTGTGCCTACAGTGGGAAACAAAAGCGTCACTCCATCCAAAGAAAAGCCTGACATGGTTGTTAGTCATCATCATATCCTCCATTTACAGACAAAACGGATGCGTGAAAAAGAGAGAACACTATCTAGCAACTCGATTGGCTCTTCGTGGAGTGGACTCAACCATCAGCCATTTCCAACGCAGTGCGATCTAGCATCTTTTTCCACCTTTTTTTTCTTTTTTAAGGAGTGCCAAGGAGTTAAGGATCATGTGTAGCTTTAGTACATTCTGTGATGTGTTTTTTTTTTTTTTGTTCTATTGCAACGTCTTCTTGAGTGACACGCCCGTGGCTGCTGGTGAATTGTTCCGTGATTTTTCTTTCGCCATTCTAGCCAGGAATGAGAGACACTCAGTGGGGATTTGCGGCACTTTTTGTGATTTACACATGTCGAACAGCAAAAAGACACAGGCTCCGGTCTCTCGTGCAGACCGTCTTCTGCATGTGACTGTACATATTTAGTGTATCATAAGTGAAAACAAACTATTTCTTCTACTGTAAATGTGTAATTCTTCACATTTTTCTTTAATTTTTGGGTTAGTGCTCTCAGGACTCTTAACACATAGTTGAAGGAGTGATGGTTGTGATGAGTTCCTTGGACGTTGCAGTTGAGGATTTGGCGCCATCAAGTTCTCTTCGCAGTTGTCCTATCAGGTGGATCTCTTTCACTTTCGTTAGATTGCAAATTTCGAATTTGAACAACAAGGTCACCATATCCCACTTTTCAGGCCTTTGTTCAAGGTCCCTTTTTTCATCTTTTTTTTTTTTTTTTTTATTGTCTTGCTAACATCATTTTTTGCTTATGTTGTCTAACCAGCTAGATGAGGTCATGGGAACAGAAAGGGAACATCACCTAGTTTGGTACACCTTTTATTGTCTTACCGAATTTGTTTTTGATAATGAAGAATGAAAAAACCACTAACTGAAGCTGAGGATGATTCTACCTGTTCAGATATGAAGATAAGGGAACGTGAAGGCTGCTGTGGCTTAGTTTAGAAGTGAGAGTGTATCATGTTACAGAGTTAGTTTACATGAGTGTGGAAATAAATTTAAAAATGACTCCGGTGTGGATGTACAAAAAAAATTGTAAGATTAAATCATTCTATTATTCTTCAGATAGCAAATCTAAGAACTTTTCAATGTGGGCATGCGGACACATTTATTAAATGTGACTATTAATTGACAAAGGTCTGTAATATTTGTATGTCACACAACACTATTTACTTTGACAGCTATTAATGTGAGTCTTAAAACAAGTGGAAGGAGCAGCGTAACGCAGCAGCATTGTCACACTATTCACACATTTCCTCAGTGTGTTCACTAGTTTCACAAGAGACAAGCTGCTGTTTTTTATTTTATTTTTAAACTCACCTGCAGTTATCTCCCAGTCAGATTTCATCACGGACTAAATCCCCAAAAGAGCACATGAGTGCATGCCTCAGTGTGAGTTAACAACAGAGTGCCATAGACATGTATACAGCTGATCTTTTTCCGCACAGGTTTTATATAAATACAGTAGAAACCTGTGACGTTTCCAAAGCTACTTTTGATGGAAGAAATAACGGAGATGGGATTGCAAAGCCGGTCCAGTTGTGCAAAATCTCATGATTTTATTTTTCCCTGCAAACATTTCACCCGCCAATAGTTTTTGGGTGAAGTGGGTGAAAAGTTTGGCACATTTTTATATTCAGCAAAGTACATTTTGTGCTCTGACTTCATTTTATGCTGGCATAATTTTTTAAACGCATGCAATACTATTCCCAACTGATATCTCACAGGACTGTCCTGACGGTCGTAATAATCACACGTGTGCTCTGGAGGGGATTAGAAACAATGTGTCTCACAGTCAGTAGTTTATTTCACACGGCAGATGAATAAGGCTGGTCGGCGGTCGCTATACCTTCTCATTTCTGTACAAAATGGAGCTCTTTTTAAATGTCATCTTCTAGGCTGGATCCCGCCTGTTAAACCTAGAGAATTTACATGTAAACTTGTACAGTACTTCGAAAATTTGCATTTCATTTGAAAATGAAAAATTACATTTTGATACATCCGTTTCATTTTTTGTATTCTAATTCCAGAGTAAGTTGTTCAAAGATGTTCATATGTGACAAACCTTCCTCTCCTCTAAGTTATTTATGTTCTTATATGTGCTAGTTGAACTGGAGTTTGCTTCTGATACTTTCCTCCACCGTCATCAATGGTAAAAACAATTCAGGGTGATGGAGTTAATGTTACATTCTCATTTTTGTCTTTGTTCTCCTGTGGCATGGTTTGGGTAGAAGAGCAGAAGAATAATGCCTGTAAATTTACTTTCTTTTTAATTTCGTAGTCTTGGTAAAGTTTTTAGATAAACGTGCACTGAAAATGTCCAAATTGAGTTGAAATGTTGTAGGTGATGTAGGCCGAAAGAACACAAGATTAAAAAGTAATACTACTGTCTGATTTTAATGTTCACTGTGTTTTATACAGTATCGGAAATTTTTGTTCACTTTGAACATTTTTACTAAAAAAAAATTTGAAATTGTATTGTGCAAAGAGATGTAATTTTTGGAGTACTTGAAATGCATTAATTAAAAGACTCATTCAAAAATAAAATAGGCCCCTGTTTACTGTCTCTCATGCGTGCTCTCTTTTTCTAATCCTCTAGTTTATTTGCATTCGTGTATGAACGTATACGGCTATAAATCTTTTCGCAAAATTACCCAAAAAAAAGGCATCAGATGTTATTGATAGTAAGGATGAGATGGGTCTGATTTATTGAATCCTCATGTTTTTTATGTTCTTTTATCCTTTTAAATTATTCATGGTAAAGTGGGATGTTAAGAAAAAAAGAAGGGATTTTAGATGAATTTTATTGTATTCAGATGAACTGATGTGACAAAGAAATCACAACAATGTAACCTTTGCTTGTTGCTCTCCTCTAGTGGTGGGGCTATGCAGCTGTATGCTGAATTGGGTAACTTCCTACATATTGCAACTTAACCTGCTCACTCAGCTGGGAGCAGCTGTTTGATCAGTTGCTGAAGTGCTGGGAGCTTTTGCATCCTGTGAGTCACCACCAACATCAGCACCACAAAGCCACACACTGCTTCTCATCCCCTCTGTTTCCATCATGAGTACTTCAGTTATCATTCACTACTTCATCTGAGGAGTAAATAGTGCATGTTCAGTAATACTTTATTTATGCGAGTAAAGTGGCCCAAAGGGATTTCATGCCGCTGCTCAGACATTTGTATTTTCCTCTGTCGATGTGTTTATCACATACTTAATTTACTCTTTGCCTAAACATTGATGACTTTTTCTTCACGCGTATGTTTGATGATGTAACAACCAGAGGAAAGCACGCATTAGCACACGCAGTGGAATGCTATTGATTTTCAATGTGGATTCTCAGCTGCAGTCGCTGGTCGTGACATGAACAGTCACCCTAAACAAGTTCAGGTTCAATATTTTCTAAGTATTGCAGGCGGTGAGTTGAAATGCAGTAGATTTAAATTGTTACTACTGATGCTGTACTTTCCCACAGCGCTCTTCAAGCTGATGTCACTGTGCCTTTAAACAATCTCCCTGCAGAGCGAACAACGCTACTGGTCAATACTCTACATTTAGAGTTTCAGCTCTGTGCAAGGAGCTGGCGCCACGGCCGATGAGCGAGCTGCACCTTTTGTCTCCTTTCAGTGACAAAGCATGATTGTAATAGTGGCACCGGCCGGCTCAGTGTCCCCCTGACTGAATAGAGTGGCAGCTGGCCCCGAGCACTACGAAATAAGAAATGGAAATTCAATATAACTCCCAGTTCATTGGCCATGATAAGGCCCATAGGTTAGATTAGATTTCCAAGTATATTTTTAGTTTGCATAGACTTATGTAAACATAATATCCGGCAAGAAATAATGTGACTGATCGTTACAATATGCGTTATGTATATATATACACACACACACACACACACACACACACACACCAGCATTCCTCATATTGAACTTATTTGGTGTATCCATGTGATTTTACAAAGAGAAGGGCCGATGCATTTTTCCAATCCCATTTCTCAGAAGTCTGTCCAGTGCTTCTTCAAAGCAGGCAGAATCAGAGTAAAGTCATCGCACATCATTCAAAGCCCCTCCTAGGTGAGAGACGAGAGGGGACAATCACATGCACCTGCACATGAAGTGTTATTAAGCTGCCAGTTAGTCTACTCCTCTATTCCTCTCTGCTACATGTATGCAATTATGCAATGAACAATAATGTGATTTGTATTTTGACCCTCAGGCCGGCGTCAGATGAACTCGTCCTGCAGCTCTATTTGGTTCTCCTACTGGTCACTTTACTGGTCTGCACCTCGTCTCTGAAACTCACATGACATGAAGAGGGGACTGACTTGTGAATACTGTCATGATCTTGGATTTTGTTTAGTTTGTTTCCTGTTTTATTTTGTTAAAAGTTCCCTCTCCTCTTGTGTCCTGTCTGGTTTAAATACCTGCGTTTGTTTGTTTTCCCGCGTTTGTGTGCCCTGCCCTTATTAGTTTCCCCTGTCTCTTGGCAGCCCTGTGGTCACCTGTGCCTCGGCTCAGCTGTTCCCAGTTCCCCATTGCTCAGTCTCTATACCAGTGCATTAGTTATTGGTTGGTTTGTCTTCAGTTATGTTGGGAGCTCTGTGCCAGTTGTATTTGTCCTTACCTGCTGTTAACTGCCTGTTATGTTGGACTCCTGCTTGAAAGCTTTTTTTGTATTCAATCATCGCAATGTTTCTGCTGCTTTCTCATTTTGTCTGCGGTCCATCCCCTGCTGCCTGCTCTCCAATCGTGATAATATAAATGTATATATATATATATATATATATATATATATATATATATATATATATATATATATATATTTGCTTTTTGTTACACTTGGCTCTCACTTTGCACAATGTTGAGTGTGACACTCGACGGATGTTTTAAAATTCTCCATTTTAAGGGACAAAGGTTTCTCTGCTTTAAAGTGTCTGTCGTGTCAAAGTTTCTCATGATCCAATGTGCAACTTATATAAGTGGGATCTGGAAATGTAAAACTTGGGAAACACATACACATAGAATGTATATTTCAGAGGGCAAAGGACTTTTTAACTATACATAAATTAACTTTTTATGGAGTCTGGAGGGGATCTTTGAGTAAAAGTTTGAATTCCGTACTTCTACTTGTCACAGAGGACATTTGCATTTCTGTATTTATAATTTTACTCAAATAAATGATTGAATATTCTTCTACCGCTGACCAAAAGTGTGAAGAGTCTCCCCAGAATGACAGGATGGCTATACTTTAATTTATTAAAAATCAAATCAGTCCCAACGTCCCACTGTGGCTCTTTGAGTAATCAGCTCACACAGGAAATATTTTCCAGCATGTTGTACTGAGCTGATTCTGAGAGGTGTAATCATCCTCAGCAATCATAACAACAAACAACTAATAATCCATCTTTGTTTTTGTCCATTTATAGTTGAAGATGTTTAATCTTAGACCAATAAATGCACTTGTCTGCTTGTGAGGTTTACAGCAAAGATTTGCCTGCCATGACCGTCCTCTTTCACTTCATCACACAAGCCTTTACAACAATCCAAAGGACGTTAAGCGATGTATCGGGTAATGGTGTAAATGCTGAGATGGAAATTACATGAACAAACTTCAGTTTAACTGCAGTTATATATATGATGGAGTCTCATCTCCTGAAGTTGAATATCTCTTATGAGCTCGATATTTGTAGAAACTTTAATGTCGACAAAACATCACAGAGTAAAATACAAATGTTAATAAAGAACAAGAGGGGAGGATTTCTCGTGGTTTGCAAAAGAAGAAAACAATTATAAGCTAGAAGAAAAAAACTGAAAGTTTGAAGTGAATATACAGAGAGAATCATCACAACCACTTAAGTAGAAGGGAGCAAATGTAAAAGGAGACTTCATGTAATTAGTCCAGTACCAATTGTTAAATACAGCCAAATAAAGGGTCTAATATCTATAATACAGTATTTACAACATATAAATGAACATTAATAACAATGTTAAGCAAACAGGACTGAGATTTCCATGTGTTTATGAAACATAAAATGTTAAATTGCAACGGAGACAGTCCAACATTAGTGTGGACACTGACAGAGGAGGCCCGTCTTCACAGATGGAAGAAGGTTAATTGTCTTTTTAGTTTTTTAGCTCATCGTGATCATCTCATATTTGTCCTTCAGACTGCTGTCCTCGTCGTCCTCGTCTTCCTCCTCCTCCTCCTCCACCACGGGTTTCTCTGGCACATCCCGGTGGTGGTGCACCTCGATGAACAGGTAGTAGATGACGGCTGCCACCACGCCCCCCACCATGGGCCCCGCCACAGGGATCCACCACCAGTGGCCTGCAGTACTGCAAACAACAAAGTGTAAAAGCACAGAGGCAGAAAGAGCTAAATAAATCTCACACCTCACACAGAGGCCACTGTAGATCACTGGTGCCATCACTCGATCATTCACGAGCATCGACTGCATCTGTGGAGTGCGTGTGACCTTATGTAACACTGTGGTTCATGTCAGCAGCTCAGGTCTTACTCCGTTAACAGGATGACAATCTAGCAACTGTCACAGCCTCTTGATTCATTATTGACTATAAGTTAATTTGTTAATAAAGATGCATTTCATTGAATATCCAAAATCGCAATTGTATAAGATAACATCTGCATTGAGTTAGACAAACAAGCAAATAAAATCTCTTTTTGTTCACTAAAAAATAATGATTCACAACACACGATTATGGACACTTTAAAATGTTTCTATAATGTAGCTGGATTACACTTCAATAGTCCACCTCTAACATGATATGCTTATAATCCAAAGGCGAATTAAAACATAATTGAGTTAATCTACAGCAATTATATAGGTTGATCAAATAAGACATTTTGACTGTTATGTGTACGTCTGTATGTTTCTATGTAAAAACTAATTTCCATCTGGGACAAAAAAACTAAAACAAATCTAGTTCTCATTTATCCTTGTTCTCTTCAATAACATCTCATATGGCGGTGCTCTAATAACTAAACAAATAAATTAAATGATGGTGTATTTAGACATAGCACTGCTAGTATTTGATTCAACCCAGGCAGATAAGAGAAATCACACATTCAACATAACATAACATCCTGATCTGTCTTCCTCTGCTGCAGTTACCTGAAGACCTCCATCCCCCATCCGGCTGCAGCGGTGAACAGTCGGGGTCCCAGGTCTCTGGCGGGGTTCAGGGGGTAGCCACAGTTCAGTCCCATGGACACGCCGATGGCCATGATGATCAGACCGATGGCCAGCGGCTGCACGCCTTTGGGAGCTCCGATGTTTTCACCGTCAATGATAGCCAAGATGCACAGGACCAGCATACCTGTCCCCACCACCTGCAGGAGTGGAACAACATTTGTTTGGTAAACTGCAGAGTTTAGGCAACACAGGACGAGTATGTCAAGTTATTATATTTATCTTGACTTAGGGGGTCTCTGCGCTTTTAGCTTCCTACTTCTCCTGCACAGGTTTAAAAAAAAATTTGCAGACAACTTTACGTTCATGTATATTTAAGTCTGTGTATATGTGACTGTCTTTGTGTACGTATGTCTTTTATATACATTTTTTAGATCAATAAAATGCGTAGAGTTAACCTGTTTATTGTATGATTCCTTCTCACTGTTTTAATTTGTAATGTGTATCATTGAAACAAGTTTAATCTAAAGGGTTCAAATCTAGATTTTAACAGCTATTAATTATTATTAATAGTTTAGTATTTAGAGGCAGAACCCTGTACAGCATTGCTGTGACACAGATATTCAAAATTAAACATTAATATGAGCACAATCACGCTGATTAGAGTTTAATTAGACTTATCTCAGTGGTTCACCTGATGTGGTTTTCAACAGTTTTAAGATGGTAGACGTGTTATTTTTGGATCGCTGCACCGACTAAAAAGGTGGAAAATGGTGTTAAGTATAGATTTGACCTTTCAGTGAATGCCAGGAAATGCCAGGAAATGGGTCATTAGACCCAAAGCTGAAGCAATAGAGAGGGTATTCTCAGACTAAATGGGGCAATCAATTTTGCATTAGCTACATTTGCCAGACTTGACAGAATTTAAAGGCTGAATGGGAGCGACGATGCACAATTTGTTCGGGAGGTCATTAGGCTACCGTGATCAGAGCTCACCTGATCGATGAAGCCGCCGAGGACGGAGAGGTGTCTCGCAGGGTAGGAAGCAAAAATGTGACCTGTTGCATTGATTCCCGTCACTGACAGAATCCCACTGGTGAAGTCCATGAAAGCATCTGTGAGGAGTTGTAACCATTAGTATCTCATTATCATGAACGTGTAGCTGAAATACTTTGACTGTGACAGTCATAGCCAACTGCTGTGGTTTAATATGCAAGTGTATGGGGATACAGTTCAGGTGCATTCACCGTAGTATAATCCAAAGACTGCAGCAGCTCCAGCAAAAGCACCAAGAAACTGAGCAATGACATAGAAGGGAAACTTCCAAATCTTCAGCTTGCCCAGAATCACCATGGCCAGAGACACAGCAGGGTTCACATGGCCCCCTGGGACGAAAGACAAAGCAGAGAGTGAAAGAGGGGTGCAGTGTGTGGAGGAGTCTGGCACGATATCCTCTCCATCATTAGTGAGGCTGTCACATTTACGAGGGGCAGCAGAAGGAGAGCGGCCCCCGGGGCGGTGATGGGTTTTGTTATGTATGTTCACAGGCAAAGAGGAAGAATGATGGTCACATATTAGAAATTCAACCAATGCATAAGTAAAAAAAACAAAAAACAAAAGGGAGCATTATTCTGTTCCTTTTTATTAAAACTGCGCTCACATCCTGCCAATCTTTTTTATTTAAAAACATCTGTCATCTGCCAGTGATCTGTCTCCATGAATTCTGTTTGGTCCTTTTGTTGTTAAATTGGAAGTAGCTGCTGCTCAGATGAGTCGGGCAGTCTCGTTTGGTCTGATGACCGTAGCCTGTGATCAATGGAGTTTGCAGGACATTTAGTGCCCAGGGTTATGTATGACCCTGGAAAGGCAGTGCCCCAACACTAACAAATCAATGGTCGGTACACTTTCATTGGATCTGGACAGAGAGCTGGCACGTCCTTGCTGACACTGGCTGGACAGGAAGTCATAAAGTTATATTATTACGAGCTGCAAGCCTCATGTTTGCATTACAACACATACAAGGGAACTATTTATGGTTGGTTGCATTAACTATGAATTATTTGAATGGAGTCTGTAGCGCTAAACAGTAGATTAAATGCAGCAAAGAAGCTAAATATGCAAACAAAATTGTATTATTAAAACCGATGATATTTCTTCAGTTGATTTGACAGGATGCCATTACCCAGCAGAGGAGAAACGTGATCATAACAACACCTAATAATAATTATTAATTTAACTGCATTGCAGATGCATTACATTTGAAGTGCCGTATCAAATGTGTGGGGAGTGGTGGCTTATGTGAAATAAGTTCTCCTTGAGTGGAAACCACATTTACCTGACACTCCACCGGCCACGTACGCCGCCATCATCAGTCCCACAGAGAAGCCGATGTGGACGGTGAGAGGCTCACCCAGGCTGTTTCGACTGAGGACGGTCTGAGCGACTGAACCACAGCCAAACAACTGACAAACAAGAGAGGAGATCAGCAGAGTTTCACTAACATCATAAAGGGACAAGTAGATGTATTAGCATTAGCTGGAGCAGATTAATGATCACATCTACAATATCTCAGACTTAATAACTTCTAAAGCAAATATATTGTGTAAAATGCACTGGATTGCAATTAGCGTGAGAATAAAACAAAAACATTTAATACAAAATGCTACTTACAACCAAGACAAATGTCCCCAGGAATTCTGCCAGGAATTCCTTGAGTATTCCATGTTTGAGAGCACAGTGTTGCCTCATGCTTCTCTTGTGTTGTATTTCCATGTATAACTGTGCCAACTGCTGTTAAAACTACCAGATGTCCAGCAGTGTGAACCTCTGGAGTTGTCAAATCTCCACCTCTACCAACCACAGCCACTCAGAACAGACCATTGATCCACTGGTGAAACCATCACAATCCTCTTAACAGCCTCGTCGACACACGACGTTTCATGAGGTTTGATTTATATTTCATCTCATTTTCTCCATATTTGTCTGTGTCGTCACAGGACAAACAAGCCGCATCTTTCAATAGTTTCTTGAGATGTATAAACATAATTTTATTTATTCATTAGTTTAAGATTTACAGTTGCAAATAAACGCACACTGGAGAGGAATAACTTATTAACAAATTAATGAATATGAGTACAGGTCAATAAACCAGTTTATGTGCTGCTGCATTGTAAATCATCAGTTTGTCAGGTATTGTAGTAATACATGTTGCCACAAGAGGTCAGACTTGGCAACTGGAAACATCATGAAATCACACCTGAGTTTGTTAAAGGGGTTAATGTTGAATTATGATATCAAGGATTCTTCCCAGTAAGTCCAACATTTCTTAATTTAGTCCAGAAATGACAGCATTTGGTTTTCATCACACGCCGGTCAGTCAGATCCAAAGTCGTCCAAGTCATTCCCGTCATCCTCCACGGTCTTACTGAGAGGAGGTGATTTCCTCTTACGCCTGTCAATGCACACAAGTAAAATGACTCGAGTTAAAGAACAACTTGATTTAAAGTCACACCGAATATTAAACGTGGAAACTCAGGGGCAGAGGGCGAGTGGTCACCTCATCTCATTCCGCAGGGAACTCAGTTGGCCATGAAGCTGCTCGTTGGCCTCGAGCTGCTCATCCACTTCTCTCTGCAGCTTCTTTTTCCCGTGTTCCAGACGCTCGATCTCCTCCTCCGCCTCGTCCATCTGCCTCTTTGCCGTCTTCAGCCTCTGAGTCAGCTGCAGAGTTCACAAAAGTGAGATATGATGAGTCACGAGTCAAATCTGCAGCTCCTGACTACTTGATAACTTTGTTTTTTCTTTGCCGTTAAAGACGTTTCTACCTGGTCTCTCTGGGTCTGCAGGTTGACGTGCTCCTCGTCCGTCTGCATCTTCATCTCCTTCACCTTGCGCTCCAGCTTGCGGTTGGCTTGCTGCAGGCTGTTGTTGTCTCTGAGAGGGAAAAAAGCACCAAGAGATCACGTCGCTGCTGCAGCTTCCTGTAACTCAACACCTTCCTAGTGTGTTTCGGACCGGAGGTGCAACCACAGGGAAAGTGATATAAGTGGGTTCACTGCTCGACAGCCACCATCAAGTATCTGATGGAACCATTATCCAAAGTGTTACCCTGCACTTAAATACAAACTCAGTACATGTTTATTATTTTGTTAAGAGACATAAAGGTCATTATTTAATGTGCAGACAATCACCTCTCTTCTCCTTGCAACCTTTCCTCAAGTTCCAGGATGCGGCTGTTAAGTTTGGAGACGAGTGAATCCTGGTTGGTCCTCTGCGATCCTTCTAGATGAGTCACTCTGCTCCTCAGGTCTTTATTCTGACAGAGGACATGAAATAGAAGAATGTCCTTCATTAGGCAAAATGTAAAGGTACCCAGGGGAGTTTTTGCTTTGAAGCAATGTCAAAGAACAGGAGGACACACATTCCAGCCAATGGTTTCACATTATTCCACTCATCTACAAGAAATACCGCATTGTGCCAGAAAACTTGTAAACAGAAACTTTGTTTGTTGACAAGAACATTAAGATGTCAGCAGAGAGTAATGATGCTGGATTATCTGTGCTGTTGAATGTCCTCCAGATCCGATGCCAGATGTCATGTCCCGCTCTCCCCAAGGTTATGTTTTCTTATTTTCTGTTATACTTAACTTCCGTGTCTCGTTTCAAAAACGTCCTGCATTTATGTGTTTCCTGCCTGTGTGATTGTATATATGTACATTAATAGAAGTGTCCGTCCTCCGGCCGCTGTGAATGAGGGGGTTGCATCAGGATCTGCCGTAAAGCTGATGCCAAATCAAATATGCGTATCATAAATCAAATTTCCATACGGGATCGTTCGAGGTGCAGGTTACCAACTAGATGGAGAGGATCCGCTGTGGCGCCCTCTAACGGGAGCAGCCAAAACAAGAACGATGACGGGTGATATAAGGTCTCTGATCAAAGATGGCCTCTATTTTCAGTAAGTGGACATAGATTTTTTGTTAAAAAAAAGAGAAAAAGACTGTGCTTTGTTTTCCAGGCATTGCATGAGGTCAAAGGTCAGTACCTGTCTCTCCAGACTCATCTTGTCACACTCCAGGTCCTGCCTGACTGCTCTCTCCTGCATCAGCTCGCTCCTCATCTGATCCATCTGTCACAGGGGGAGGGAAACAGTTTACCTTTCAGCAGTGGTGAAACATAACTAAGTACATTTACTAAAGTACTGTGCTCAAGTACAATTTTGAGATAATTGTACTTTGCCTGTGTATTTCCAGTATATGCCGATTTTACTTTTACTCCACTACAATTATCTGACAGCTGTACTAACGAGACACTGAACACATTAAGATTTTACATAGAGAAGTCTCATGTCAACAAGGTCTGTGGATTATGTTGAGTGACCGGGTCATTTCACAGCCACAAGCCGAGTGCCACGTGCCATGTACTCCCATTATATTGGAGAGAGGACTGACTTGTTGCGCAAAACTATGCAACTCACTCCAAAACAATCTAGATTGATCAATAAAAAACTTGTAAGACAAAACAATCAAAACGTTTTTTTGGGGTGAACTGTCCCTTTAAAGATTAGAACTGTGTTTCAAAGCCTCTTTGTCTTGTGACCTTGTCACGGTATGGGGGATTGTTTTTAGCTTTGTAGCTGTTTTATTTTGATAGTCACTCTCCTCATGTGTCACGTCTTGTTCTACTTCCTGCCTTTGTCTTTTTCCCGCCTGTTTTCTATCTCACCTGTGTTTCATTAGTGAATTAGTCCCTTGTGTATTTAGTCTGTCTGGTTTCCCTCAGCTCACATGTCAGGTCATCTGCCTCAGTAGCTTTATCTCTACGTTCCAGCCTTGCTTTCAGTCTTTAGTGTTCTTCAGTGTGTGGTGTCCGTAGTTCGTGTTGGATTAATTTCTGTTACCGGCCTGTTTTGGTCTCAAGCTGCAAGTCATTTTTTTTGTCCTGAGCTGATTTAATGAAATTCTCCCTCCTGCCTCTTCATCTCTTCATTTGAGTTTAGGTCTAAAGCTCTTAATCCCAGAGCTGTGACAGACCTCTTACAAAGAAGAGCCTCTTCAAAGAGATCAACTGTAGAGACATTTACCCTCTAAACTTCTCACTTCATTTCAATAAGTGTTTGTGACTGAAAGAGGTTAAATTATCCAATCTTTCATAAATAGAAAATGTGTTGAGCATAGCTTTGTTTTTCTGGGAACCACTGGACTAAACTTGCCAATCGTACATATACATATCAGGCCGTTTATAACATTTTGCTTTCACATTAAGGTATCAGTATGAATAATTTAATGTCATATGTAATAAATAATGTCACTCACATGGGTTTACTTTTTATACTTGTGTACATTTTTCTGATAATACTTTTACTTACTTCTTAGGATTTTTCATGCAGGGCTTTTACTTGAAATGAAGTATTTCCCATTGCTTTATTGAAATTATATTGTACTGGCAAAGGCTCTAATACTTATTCCACCACTGTCATTCAATCATAAGATAAATAGCATAACCTACATGTGCATGTTTTGATTATTTATGCCAATTGTTAACCATAGAGCTAAATATGGGCTTGAACTTTATGCGTACTGTTTTCCATATTGACTGAAAACACAACATTATTAAAAAAAAAACAGGACCTGTTGACAATCACTTTCAGGTCTAATTAAAAGTTTTCAGCTTAACTCCTAAACTCAGAGGAAATGCTGTCTGGTCTGAGCCGCTATATCTGATCTAAAGGCTCCTTTCCTCTCTAATAACATCCAGAGGCCCAGTGAAGGGAGGGAGTGTGAATAGCTGCTCACAATAGTTTGCTGTTTTTTTGTCTTTGCACTGTGTTTTGTGTCAATTAGTCTGCGCCACATTGCTCCCATGAATGGTGGCCTACTTCACAGGCAGACTGAGGACGTGAGGCTCTTGTGACGACATCGGACAGGAAGAAACGTAGAGGAAGTCAGTGCGGTTCACTCATGTTTCAGGGCTTTTGCAAAGTGAGCGTTCCTGAAATCTGAGTACTCAGCCCAAAATTTGTTTTTGATGAGAACAGATGTAGGGCTGGGTGTTCAAACTGAACAGTTGGGGGAAACGAGAGTAAGGGAGGGAACCTGCCTGCTCTTTGGTTTTGTCTAATCGTTCCATCAGGCGGTCAGCACTGGTGCGCTCATCATTAAGATCCTCCTCTAGTTGACTGATGCGTCCCTGAGAGAAGAGAAACACATGCAAAATATGTCAAACAGTTAATATACTGCATTACGCTATGAAGCAGAGGACACGATGAATCCATGAGTTGAGCCTGTCGATAGTAAACAGACTTTCTTTTTCCAAAACATTCAAAAAAGGGGATGGCTGATAATACATGAAGCAAGCTGTGGAAATAAGTGCAGTGAGACAAAGACAATAGCGTTAGTGTTTGTCTCTGGGAACGCAGGAAGAGTGAAAGACGATTCCTGAGAACACCCAGACAGGTCGGATAACTTTGTACTGTAAACATGAGCTTCCTCGGTCGATACGCAGTGTCAACAGTGATCACACTGGAGTCGCCGTGTCATGTTTGGTCATCAGCAAGACAAACAGTGCTGAGCTGTGAGATGTTTGTTGCTATGGCTCTTTTCAGCGCCCTTAAAGTTCATTGGAAAAGGTGAGTGCAAATACTGGCACCTGAACCGATTCAAAACATAATGATGAACTGAATCCTGTTGGACTGAGTGCTCTAATGAGACTGAGCACAGTTCCTCATGGAAAGCTCCAGATGATCTACTGGGAACTCAAATATATTTGTATTTCATTGGCACAGGTTAGACCTCAGGAAGACAACTTGTCAGATTCAGATTGTTTTCACCTTGTGAGTCTGTGTGTGTCTTCAGATTTTGTCACAGCGATTGCATCACAACCGCGCAAGATGGAGTCAGAAAACGTAAGTGTATAGTTGAGATCAATATGAAGGTTGGGTTCAAAGATTGCTGGGGTCTGAGCAAGACCGCCGGAAGTAGAGGGGTAGGAAGTCACGCCCCTGGCCAGATTATACCTTATGTTCAGTTTGCTGGTCATGGTTGTTACTCGGTCTGTGAAAATAGTTGTGTAGTGTCTTCTGTAACTTTGATTGAGAGGTCAGCTTGGACTTGGATACCAGAGATTTTTTTAAATGGCCAGTCAGAGAAGGTCTGATGAAAGATAACATTAAGGACCCAGTTTTTTGACCCATTCTAGGAACTTAAAGCCAAACTAATTCCATCTTCCTTTCTTAATCTTTTCTCTGGCAAGTCCCCCAACAATATGGAAGTGCAATACTAAATCTCTGGAGTCCATTTGCTAAGTTGCTGAAACGTTTACCTCCATGAGTTTGATCTGGCGCTCTCTCTCTCCCACCGTGGCTGCGTTCCTCTCCTCCAGCTCCTCCGCCCTCTGCTCCAGCTGCCGGCCCCTCAGCTGGGCCTCCTGCTGCTCCCTGCGACAGCGCCGCAGTTCCTCCTCCAGAGGAAGCAGCTGAACTCATAACAGACCACAGAACAAACACACTGTAAGATAAGGTAACATACAACATTTGCTATGGTATATCAGTCTGACATTTTGTGCATTCTTGTTACACATCTGGGACTACTTTGTTGGAATGTTTCTGTTTAATCACACACAAACTTTAATTGGACATAGTTTTAAGATCCATTAACACCTAATCAGAAGAAAAATATTTAAACTCCTTTCCATCCTAGTGTTAACTTTTTATTTTATTGGTGACTCAGACAGTTGAACCCACATGCTGGGGAACCAGAGACAATGAGTACCACACCTCTTCCTGAAGTTTTTTGGCTGTCTGCCGGAATTTCTCCAGCTCTGCTCCCTTTTCCTGCAGCTGTCTCCGCAGCTCGTCCAACTCCCTCTGACTCTTCTCTCGAGCCTCATCAACCTGGTCCTGAAGTACATCTGTAGACGCCTCGCACTCCTCCATAATGCTATTCATCTGAAATGAACAAAGTGTTTCTACAGTGAGATAGGTGGACGTCTTTGGGTACATGGACAAAACTATCCAAGCACAAGAAATCAGCTGTTTCTGCTGATCTCATGTGGCTTCAGGGTTGAGATGACAGATTCAAATAAATGCAGAATAAGTAGTCCAGGTACACCTCTCACCTTCCTCTGCAGTTGCTCCACAGTCCTGTCCTGCAGCCTCCTCTCATCCTCCAGCTCAGTTTTTGTCTTCCACAGCTCCTCTATTTGTTTCCTCTCTTCCTTGAGTTTCTCCTTCAGGTCTCTGTGCTCATGATTTAGCTTGGTCATCTTACTCTGGGAAAGGAAAAACAAAGGAAATGGGACAACTGTGAGCTTCCAAGCATGGCTAAAAAAAAGGCAGTTCACAGCGTAGAAATGTGTGAAGAGACGGGATGCATGCAACAACGTAAAAAGTAGTTATATGTGATGTGACCACGAGGACACCACCAAGCGGTTTCTCTAAAGCTAACCACTAACTGACGTTACCTGCACATCCTCCAAGCGAGTGAGCAGCAACTGGTTGGACTGACTCATCTCCTCCTCGTTCCTCCTCACATCCGTCAGCGTTTCCTCAACCTGCTGCTTTTCCCTCTGGGAAACAAGGAAAACACTGGCATATCCACAGAAAATGGCAAAATATAAATAGAGAACATAAACTCTAGTAGATGAGTTGTCCCACCTCCAGCTGCTTTGCTCTCTGCTCCAACAGTCTCTCTGTGGCTTTGGACTCCTGCATTGTCAGACTCAGCTGATCCACATTGTTGTTCAGCTCCTGCACCTTTCCTCTCAGCTGATCTCTGTCCTGTCTCAATTCCTTCAACTGCACCTTAGCTGTGCCTCTCTCCTCCTCTGCTTCGACCTTCTCTTGACCCAGCAGGGCGCTGCTCTGTGAGACGGGACGGAGGAGTAAATTATGAAACGTTTGAAGTGTTTCAGCTTTTGGAAACAAAGAGAAATAATAGAGATCCCTGTCTTCACTGTTACCTCTTTAGCCATGTCTAAATCCCTGAGCAGCTTTTCAAGCTCATTTTCATATTCATCCTTCAGAGCGCCCATGTACGCGTCATGAGTCTCCACCTCCTCTTTGAGCGCCCCCTTCAGGGCGCTGAGCTCCCGCTCCCTGCGGTGCAGCACCTCCTCCTGCTCTTCCTTCACCTGTAGCATCTCCTGAAAGTCCCCACGGAGCTGCGCCATATCCTGACAGACATCCATCAAGATACTACGTCACTACCTCGAGTCCAGTGAAGGAGATTTACAGCTGCTGTTGATTTGTGCGGTTTAATTTACCTCCAGAAGGACTTCTTTTTCGGTATCAATCACCTCGACCTTCTTGGCTTGGTCCAGCTCATCGTGCATCTCAGAGAGCTGCTGCTGAAGGTCTTTCATCTCCGTCTTAGATCTCTCTCTCTCTGCCTTCATCTGTGTCAGCCTTACAAAGTGCACACATATGCATGAAAAACAGAAATATGACAGATGTCATATTTTAGATCAAGAACAGACGCCTGCTTCCCATACTTCAAAGTTTAGGAAAGGGGCTTGATAGGAATAGATAATCCAAATGGTATTTGACCCTGCTTTCAGTCAAATGACCTTTCAGTCAAATGACCTTCATCAGATCATACATCAGTTCACTTGAATGACCTTCAAGTATTAGCAGAAGCTTAGTTAAAGAAAGGGTAACATAGCATTGAGGTATTATATTTTGTTATGCATCTAAAAACTGTTTCATTTGCTATCCCTGAAAAATTTGATACACTTTCTTTTGCAACACTGGAATTATTTAATTCAACAACAATACCACTCTCACATCTGCATGTAAAATATGAAGCTGATTAGCTTAGCTTAGCATAAAGGCTGGACAAAAGGGGAAACCACAAGCTACAATAATAATAAAAATCCACCTACTAGTACATCTAAAGCTCAATTGTTTACACTTTATGGTCATTTGTTTAATCCACACACAACATGTGCTGGACTATTTCAGGAGCAGTGACTTCCTGAAACAAACAATCGCGAGCCAATCGCAGGCTAGTCTTTACTGAATGAAATTTGAGGGATTCAAATTAGACACCTTTCTTTATGTAAGCCCTTATTAAGCTGATAGGACTTGCATATTTTTACAAAGCGGTTTTCATTTTAAACTTTGTGAACGACCCGAAGGTCAGATCCTTACTCCTGTTTGGTGGACTGGAGAGCGGCCTCGATCTCAGCCAGTCTGTCGCTGAGTTGGTAAAGCTCATCCTGACTTCTGGCCAACTCTTCCTGAAGTTTCTTCTTCTCTGTCCTGGCCTTTTCACAAGCCTTAGCGAGAGTCTTTTCATTCTGCACAACAAAACATCATCATCAGTCACTGGAACAGGAAGTGAACGTTTGAGAGGTGAATCAGCAGGATGGGACTGCGCTGACCTTAATCTCTGTTTCCAGTTTTTGCTTTAATGCCGACACTTCCTTCTCCAGCGCCCCCTGTTTCTGCTGCAAAAGCTTCACCTCAGCTGCATAATCCTACATGTGTGAAAAAGGAGACGCCCAACATCATCGTTAGTTTCCGACAAAGATATTAAATCAGGCTGACGGCAAACAGCTCATTCTAACACACACTTTCTCCTCCACATTTTCAGCAGCTTTCCACTTGACCTTTTTGACTTTTTCAAGAAGCACGGTGACTTTCTTCTGAGTGGTGGAGTCATCGTCAGCTGTCCTGAGAAGCAAAACCAATATTTCACAAACAGTACAAACATACCCGCCATAGGTACATAGTGTTGTTTAAAAAAAAAGCCACTGATGTATCATAAAAACTTTCCATGTGAAGTTATTCTATCTGTGGAAACAAGTACATGCTCTGCATTCCTGACTGCTGCGTGAGCTCACACAGCTGGAGCAGAGCCCCCTTATCTGACTGCACTACATGATCGCAACTATAGCGAATCACCAAAAGATGACTGTAGGTTTTTTATTGGAACTATGATGGAAGATTTTATTACACCACTATATTTTTCCAGTACAAACTTGCTTTACTTTTAATTGGAAACAGCAAATGCAAACTCATTTATTCATTTGTTTAAAAGGTATAATTAGACTTTGTTTTTGTTTTACACTTATTCGTTTCAATTATTCAATTAAATGAGCAATTCATACACTTTTATATCTGGGCAAAGAAATATGAAGCTGCAGCCAGTTAGCGTTGCTTAGCACAAAGTATGGGCACGGGGGGGAAACAGCAAGCCTGGCTCCGTCCAAAGGTAGCAAAATCCACCTTCCAGCACATCTAAAGCGAACTAATAAACACGTTATATCTTCTTCGTTTGGCTCCTGATAGTTACTGTGCCCGGCCAAGAAATAGTTTACAACATAACTCCCAGTTTTATGTATGTATCAACAAAGAAAATTAAACATGTTAATTAGGTGAGCTTTAGAGGTGCTGGTACGTTGATCTCGGAACCAGAGTCTTTTTAAAAATTTTATTTTATTTAATTGTTTATTTAGCTTTTTGTTAAATGTTTCACTGATGGATTGCTTCGCCTTGTGTAAACCACTTTGAATTGTCTCTGTTTAAAAGGTGCAATGCAATACTCTCACATGAAGCCAGCTGCTGGCTCTCGGCAAGAAAGCAACTTTTTTCCACCTTCCTTTAACTTCCAATTTCCTTTAACTAAATGAGCTCGGGCCTGAGGGTCACTTACCCATCCTTGAGGTAAGTGAACAGCATGTGTTTTGCTGCGTCTTCAGGTGGGTCGACTGAGAGTTCTTGCTGTCCTTTCAGAAGATCAGGAGTCACCTGGTTAGGAGATATACTACAAATAAATACACACTTTCAAATGACAACTGTGCCTTGGCACAACTCTCTTTTACCTGTGTTTCTCTTTCATCGGATTCATCAGTCTGGTCACTAAATGACCGGAAGAAGGAAGGTTTCTCTGCTCTGTGAAGTAATTTATCAACATGTGGAGACATGGTCTCATTTCCATGAGGTCCTTTAAGCAGTGGGCTGGGCTTGTTCTCCTCTCTTGGCATAGGGGCTTCTCCACCAAGGAGTCGGGCCCTGGCTGACCCCGGAGGATATATCCCACCTGGGGTCTCGCCCCTGACGCCCTTCAGAGACGAGGCTCTGCTGGAGGAAGAGGACGAGGACGAGGAGTCACAGTTTCGACTACTGTCCACGCTGCGTGACCTTCGACACTGCTCTGGTTGCAACCTGTTCCTTGGGCCACCCCTTCCCCTCCTCTGGCTGCTGTTGAACTGGCTTATTAGCTTCCCAACAGATATGAAGGAGTCTGCGTCCACTGAGTTTGGGGACTTAGCAGGGACTTGGCAACCTGAAAGAGGTGTCTTGTTCAGGGCCACCTCACTCTGGTCTTCCACTGGGCCCTGGGCAGGCAGAGGGATTTTGGGTTTGTTCACATTAGCAAACTCAGGATGAACGCCGGCGTTTAGCTGTCCGGGTTGAGGGACTGAAGCTGTTGAAGGAAGGACTACGTTCATGTTATTACTTTCAGGGTCGTAAGGTCTCAGAATCTCTGGGTGTTTCTGATAATGAAATGCGGAGGAGGCTGCAGTCCTCTGTGACTCAGAGGAAGAGTGTCTTTCATCCACGGACCTCCTCACCATGCCAGGATTGTACCCCGCTTGGTGAGTGATAACCGAGACGTCCCGGTGGATCTCCTGGCCAGAACTGTTCAGAACCACGTAGGGTTGACCTTTAATCCCTTGGATCTGCACCCTGACACCAAACATGCTGTCCTGGCTACCCCTGGGGCTGTGTTGCTGCATGTAGCTCCTCTGCATCCTGACATCCGGAGAGCCGCTCAGCATGTGAGACTCCATCGTGACTCTGCTGGATTAACAGATGAACTGGTGGGAAAAAAAGAGAAAATGTTAAAATGTTAAAAAGGACACTGAAGGAAACTGACCCTGCATTGGAATCGGAGAATGACGCATCAGGTTGGTCAAACGGGGGTTGATGTTTACACAACATTGGAGCACGGTCAAAGCCACACAGGAACACAATGACAGACATGCAGGGAGCTCCTCACACAGCTGCACTCAGCCAATATAACGAGAATAAATGGACGCTGACAAGAGCCTGATATTGCTGTGCAATGAAAACAGCTCCTTGTGTGTGCTCATGACAGTGTACTATTGTACGACTGCATGACGACTACAACTGGCCGGGGTCTCCAAGGTGTCGTCACTCACTTCATGGTATGACACTTGAGGAAAATGTTTGTCAACAAATATGTTACTGTGTGGCTGAAACACAAGAACACAGGAGGCATTGTGCAGCAGACAAAACGGTTTCTTCTTCGAGTATGGTCGCTTCGTTTAATAACACAACAGCTCATTTATAATAAGTTCCACTTTTTAATAAGACACCGTTTACAATGGGCTCTGTGATTACTTTAATAATGGTAATACTTGATTGACGAATGCTTTATAAGGTTAGTTGTAAATTAACAAGAACAACTTTTGGGTTGCATGACACTCGCTTTGTCCTTGAAGCAAACCATTGAATTCTTCTGAATGTCCCCTCAAAGGGACTGTTTGACCTCAGTTTAAAGGTGCTATATACACGTTTGAGATCATTTTGATTGCCTCTCAACGGCTCTCAACATGGCGCTCATAGGTAATGGTTCTAAGAGTGCAAACTACAACAAAAGTGCTGGCAGAGGTAAGAAGATGGGCACTCATCAAGAAAGAACGAAGAAACTCAGATTACAACAGAGAAAAAGGAGGGAGACATTACTCACCTTTATCTTTACAAAACAAGTGGTTTGCTGCCATAATAATGCTGTGAATATCTAATATAACAATAAGTGTGTCGATTTTATGCAAGTTTATAACTGTTTCATGAAAGACATTTGACAATTATTTAGAATAATATAATCAATAGCACCATTCACTTACATCAACTACAGCGTAGAACACGTGTTATAAAGTGTCCTTTATAAAGAAAATGAGATATTTGTCCAAATCAAGTCCCTTCCCATTGTGTTCAATATTTAAAGGGATTTTCTTTTGCATCACACTTTTTTTTCTATACCTTATTCGTCTATCAGATGTATACAATTCCAGTGTCACTGTTCATGAGGGAATCCCCTCCAGGTAACGTTACACTGTGAATAAGTAACTTACTGGATCTGCGTTCATCCGGTTTTACTTGATGAATTTAAATTGCACAGTAACATTAAACTAAGGCCAACGTCACAGTTTGTGAAAACGTACAACGTTAAGTTATGTTACATCGAGGAAACGTCAGTCAAAAAGTATTTCACAACTTGAAGTTTACTCTGACAAATGAAGAAAGATGGAGAAAAAAAACTCAGCAGCCGACATTAAGAGGACCCTGAACTCACCACCGAGACCCGCAGAGACGCTGCACGTCGCCGTAGAAGCAGTTTCGCGTTATTTTAAGAAAACATGCGTTATAAAGGCATCGATCCGAGCTGAAACTTACCCGCTGAGTCTTGAGTGTTGGACAGAGTCCTCCTCCTCCTCTTCCTCCTCCTCTGTCCGCTCACACTGCCCTGCCTCCGCCCGTGTCCCGCTCTGAGGGGCGTTCACGGCCCGCTCCGTCAGATATTCAATCCATATGATGGCAGCAAGAGGGGCTTAATACGACGAAACGTGTTCGTTACAAGAAACTTATTCTGATAGAACAAAAGGACAATGTGTCACACTGTAGTGTTGTGATACTTATCCACTGAATTGGTTGAAGTGGGAAATATGACTGACGAGATTGGTAAAGGGTTAAAGTTCCCATAACATTTAAGGACACCTGGAGAGACGATTACAGATGTTTTTTGTTAAGTTTAGACAGTGTTAGAAGAAGTATTTAGATCTTTTACTGAAGTAAAAGCAATAACACAATGTATGAATAATCTGATGCAACTAAAAGTCCTTCATTACAATGTTACTTAATTAAAAGTACAAAAGTATTAGCATCCAAATACATCTAAAGTATATTTAAAGTTCTCATTATGCAGATTGGCCCATGTCAGAATAATGTTTATTATAGCATTGGTGGTTGTAATAATGGATGAATACATAACTTTAACATGGGACAAGGGATTAAAGTCTTATCTTTAGTTATCCATAATGATACATCATCAAATACAGATTTTGTATTATTCATTTTAATATGTAAAGTAATTGTAATCAAATGGTAAAATAAATGTAGCGACGCAAAAAGTAATTGTTCTCTTTAAAATGTGGAGTCTAATGTGTGTCCTTTACCGTCGTACTTCTCAGCGTCACTAATTGTGCGAACACTATACCGTGTCATTTTCTAATTGTGTGATCGATAACTACCAACTACTAAGTTTCTTTTGCAACTTTGTTTCTTCAAATTCCTTACTTTGACAACTTTAAAAACTTCACTTTTTTACTTCACAACAACCCAGATTTATTGTGTGACCCTTTGGTGGGGCCCGACCTTTACCGCTGGACTAAAATAACAAACTGTTTATAACGTAGCTAAAACTAGCTGCACCTGGACAAGCAATAGTTAAATAACAATAACAATTTAATGAGTGCAACCATCAAATAATATAATAGCTTATTATTAAGTACTTTCAAATTTGATACTTTGCAGATAATATTTATGTTATTTTCTTTACATTTTTTAATGCACTTGTAATGGAGTTGTTTGTATAAAAAAATAAGGTTTTGAGTACTTATTCCTGTACTGTATGATTTACCCTTCTATAAAACATGATAGAACATACAGACTCAAACTATTTGAAAAAAAAAACATTTATTGCTACATTATCATTTGCACACATGCCTGTAGGCTACTTCAAACTGTACACATACTGTACATGTTATGAGGGGAGTATTACAGATTATTTTTGATTATTATTTATTAATTGTTCAGCAGAGTGATAAGCAAACAAGACATCAGTTATTCTGTAATACTGTATTGCTCGGAGCATGACATGTGGCTACATCTAGTAAAACTGCACAAAAATGATTTTTCTGTGTAAAAGTAAATAGAGACATTATGAAATTCACAATATTTGTATAAAAGATAAGTTACATAACTTAGAAAAAATGTAATGTTCTATTAAAAACTCAAACATGCAAAGAGCTTGGACTATGCCTGAACAATAATTACACTGAGAAGAGGAGGGATTCTGTCCACCAGTGTGTCATTAAGTGTAATCCTTTCAACAGCGCTAGAACACAAATTTGAAACAATACAGATAACAGATGATGCCCACGTGTTAACAGAACATTCTCGGAGATCTGTTCATTCACAGAATGGTCAAACTCCTGCAATACTCTCTCACACACACACACACACACACACACACACACTCACACACGCCTGCACACACGCACGCTCACATACAACAGCCCACACACACACACACACACTCACACACACACACACACACACACACACACACACACACACACACACACACACACACACACACACACACACACACACACACGCACACACACACACACACACCACAGGACAAATGAAATCCGTTGTCTGAACACACAGATGTGGGAATGTCGGTCCTCTGAGCTCGGTGGAAGTCACAAGTGTACGTGTTAAATAGTGATACACTGTAAAAGTCAGTCCGAAGGTTATCTGGCTCTGCCAAAAATTAAAACTGCAGATGACCCCTCGTCACTACTGGGGTTCATCCTTTCAGATATATTCAAAACAGACAGGTAATCAATAAATATACAAAATATGTACAAAACATCTGCAGCTTACAATGCATTTGTCTGTTAGAAGTAAAGTTTAGGCACAAAGTTAGACTGATGATTGTTCAACGGAGAGGTCGACCTCCGATTTCAGAAGAAATGCTGGACCTCCAAAAACGGCTGGATGTTTCCTGGGATGCTCTTCACTCCACATCTGAGACACGGAGGTAATGACAAAATTAGACCTTTTATATAAACATTATTAATGTTGTGTTCTTTCCAAATATGGTTTGGTAGCGTTAACATTTGGTTAACAACAACATTAAAAACATATAACATGCATTCCTAATTTTGGAAAATGGAAAGTTTATTACAGTTGTATGACTGTGTAACTGCAAGTTGATGTTACATACTTTATGCTGGATATGTTTCTGCTATTATCAGATAATCAGAGGTGGCCCATGGGGTTAGCTGCGCCTGGCATGCTGGGACTGAAAGCGAGATGCATGGACTGTGGATCGTTCATGGCTGCAGACGCCTTCTCCTCCTCTCTCCTCCGCAGACACGCTGCCTTCGGGTTCAGGTTCCTCTCTGTGGGATTCAACAGACAAGGAGTTAGCGTTTGACTACATTTAAAAAAAGAAGCTGAAGATGCGTGGTAGAGTGTGGATATTATATATTTTCATCCTCTGTGTAGTGCAAATTCAGGAATTTTAGGTCTGGGGAAACTGTTGGAAAATCCCTTGATGGATTCTGCATTGGCTGTTGACATTTCAGTCATTTTACCTCTCAGTGCATCACCAACTATTGTTTTGACAAATTGCTGTCATGGTGGCTTCAAACCTGCTCTAATCAATATTTGTATCGATCAATTTGACTACATGTATTGTAAAATATCTCTCTTAGTGAGAAACCCCTGGACAACTTTCACCAAAGTGCTGTTCTTCTCCGCTCATGTGGAGCGTTTTAGCGTCTTTCAGCTCATTGTTGTAATGTTTTGGTTCACTCTCTCAGCTCTGATCAGTGTAGTTTTAGGTCATTGCTGATGAAAAGGCTACTGTGCACAATATACCTGCCCAGCACCAAAAAGCAGACAGATAAGGTTAGCGATTAGCTGGCGAACATAGTGGAGCATTAAGCTGCCAAAGATATTTCCCTCAATAGTTGGTGGGCCCTGAAACAGAGTGAAAATTAATTCTGTGAACTCTACTCCAGCATCGTATTACAAAAGGTTCCAAGATTAGTAATGCTGTTTACACTTAAAGTACTTAACTTATATTTGTTATGTAACTGAAGAATAGTAACATCAGACATTTTTGTCTCTATTTAGGTGGCAGGAGTGAAAATTAATCATCAATTAGTAATTTGTTGTGTTGTGGTTTCAGAATGATGAAGACAGATGGAGAACAATTAGATACAAAATAAGAGACCTAAATTATGTACAGGTTTTCAGGCGTTCTAATTTAGGCTTGAAAAATGGTGCATATAAAAAAATCTCCCAATAAATAATAATGATGCGCAATGTCTGCCAGCTGTATAAAAAGCTGATTTGCTCCCAAGTGGTAAAAAAAAAAAAACATCTCTCTGGATAAACTGCAGCTAAAAACGTGTTTAGTCTGTTACCAGCTGGTTCATCTGCTACACTGTTGTTTCTATCTTATTTTCACTCTCCTTCACTCATTTGACTTTACAGAAACACAAGGCTCCATCTCGAGGAAACACTGACCTCGGACTTGTTGTTCCAGGCTGAGGATCACCGACACGGCATGGTGCAGCACCAGCAGCTTAGTCTGTGGCTTCTCGTTATTCAGGTGCAGCTCACACATGTGACCCAGCTCCTTAAAGGCCCCGTTGATGTCCCGCACGCGCAGACGCTCACGGGCGTTGTTGGCCATCCTCCTGCCGCGCTCACGCTCGACCTTCTGCTCCGGACTCAGATCTTCATCCCCATCCTCATGGATACTACAACATCCATGAGACATATATGAGAAGACGCTTAAGGATGGTCATTCATCTGTTATCTGATTCTTTTAAACATGCATGTTTTTAAAACTGATATTCAAACTTAAATGGATGTAAGAGCTTCAGTGGATCACACAAAAGAGTTATACTCTGGATCTCTCTGCCCTCTGCTGGCCACTGAGCTGACTTCATGGTATTGAATCTCCTAAGGTTGTCTGACATATCCTAAATTTGTTCTGTAAAAAGGGCTTTCATGTATTGACAAGCTCATGTGATCAGGCGAGTAATTCATCTGGAAGGGTTTTTTGTTTTGAAGAGTTTTTTAAGATGATCCTTTCTGAGTCCATAACCACTGATAGTCCAGAGATGCAGTCACATTTTA
This sequence comes from Taurulus bubalis, assembly GCF_910589615.1. Taxonomy (NCBI): domain Eukaryota; kingdom Metazoa; phylum Chordata; class Actinopteri; order Perciformes; family Cottidae; genus Taurulus; species Taurulus bubalis. The sequence goes on along the minus strand of NC_136597.1, from coordinate 18,231,074 downwards.
AAATGCAATTTATTTTTAAACATTGTCTTATTCAATTTTAATAAGAAGCCAAAACAAAGACAAATGTCCAGTAGAGAAATTGTTGCTGGAGGATTGTCCCCATATGTTAACATTGTTTTCCCTCAATAGATATAAATAAAAAGAAAAGAAGTGCTTAGGCATTAGAGCTGATGTCCTGAAGTGACCTCTGAAACTAGAGACACCAGAACGAACACTTAAATTTATCTCTGAGGTTCTCAAGATGTTCAATCTGGTTTTAAATCACTGGCTCATTTAAAATCTAATAAAATACCATCAAGTCTGATGACAAAAATATAGCTGAAAAAAAGAATAGTTGAGCAACAATTAATGGCCAACTATTTTGATACAGAATTAATTGTTTAATTAATTCTATGAGTGAAGAAAAACAAACTTTGAAAGGATCCAAGGAATTGCTGCCTTTCTCAGTTTTATATATTTTAATATGTTTTTTTTGTGTTTGAGACTGACAAAACCACCAATGTGTTTATTTCTTCTTGAATTGTAACAGCTTGTAAGCATTTCTTTTCTCTATTTAAAGGTCTAAATAAATAATAAAAAAATCAAAGTTGCAGTCCTTATAAATAAATGATAAATAATAGTACCAACTAAGTGGAACGAACCAAGGGCTGTAACTCAGCCTATTTTGTATTTTAGTTGTAATGGCTACCATGGAAAGTGTTAGGATACGAAAAAAATAACCCCACGACCAAAAATACATCTTCCTAACATTGATGTCTTTGCCGTTTCCTGGCAGCTCCTCTTTCCCCTCGTTTAGTTCACTGTAACATGAAGACGAAAGATGAAGCCGAGCTAAAGAGGCTCGCCAGGACACAGCTGCCCTTCACATTAGGGGGTCTGACAGTGTTTTAAATTGGTGAAAGAAGAAGACTCTAATTCTGGCCTTTTTTTAATCTGCGGTACTATTTTACTGTCACAAAATACATTCTTTCTCAATTCTTTTTTTTTCTTCCATTGCAGATAATTAATCAGGCACACCACACTTTTTTCAGCACAATGAGTCCACGACGGATTCAGAGGCTTAAAAACAAACTGTTTTTTTCTGACCGGGTGAAATCAATTTGTGTACACACACACACACACACACACACACACACACACACACACACACACACACACACACACACACACACACTTAGCAGGAAAATGGGACTGTTTACCTGTTACTTCCGCTGTTCTCTCCTCCTGTTTTGAGTTCACTCTCATCATCTGATCTCAGGCTGTCAGAGCTGTGACTGGTGTGCATCATCTCTTCCCTTTCCCTGCTTTCCATCTTCAGCTCCAGATTATTCTGAACTGCCAGACCTCCTGGGAGATCACACAAAATTAAAAAAAATATTTATATGAATATATTAAAGCCGTGAGATCTCTTAAGTCTTCATGGCTGAAAGGTTCAAAAGTTCATATATAGGAAGTGAAATAGGCAGCAGCCTCTACCTCCACTTTGCATGGACTGAAGCGGAGTCCTCTGTCTGGCTGGGTATGGATGGCCATTTTGTGTGCGACTCTGGAAGGCTGAGTGGTTGTTGTTCATGTTGACAGCTTCAACCTTTATGACAAACAAAGAAAGGGATGAGATAAGGTAAATATTCATGTGTTCATGAGACAGCAAGCCTGGCTCAGTCTATACAACTTTTAGATCCAACCAATGACAAATAAGTCACAAAACCAACATCTGCCTCCTCATTTCGAATGTAACACTGGGTAGATCTCCCGCTCTACAGAATGTATTTAATCTCAGACAATCTTAATCCTTCCCTTAAAACTACTCCCTACACATACCACTAATTCTCTTCAGGAATGACGATTCACTTCTAACAGACACATTTGGAAAAATAAAAGTGAGAGAATTTAATACCCACCCTCCCCCAAAGGATTAGACTTAAAAACCCATTCCCCTGCATAGACTTCAACTCCAGCTGGGCCAAAATCCCCTGGTCTACTGAAAACATGCTGGAACGGGAATTTTACGATGCGTCCCTCATCACCCTACAGTGAAATTAGAGTCCGCACATACTGCACGCTCTCCACGCAAGGGCAGCGCGTCACAGCGCTCGGCCATTGTGCTCAGTTTCCTATTTCAAGAACAACAACCTTAACATGAGGAAAACATGCAGACATAGCGGGTGGAAAATTCCTGTAACTGAACACCAGCACACACACATCCACACACAACATGGGGATTCCATACACGCTGCCCAGTCCTTCCATAAAAACTTCAAAGAAACGGTTTCTAACCATGGCTGAAGTGTGGCAGGTGAGCGGCAGAGAGCTGGCAGGTCCCAGGTGGCCGTGGAGGTTCTGGTTTAGCAGGCCGTGGATGTCAGAGGGCAGGCCGGCTGTGGGGCCCACAGCGTGGTTCCTCAGGACGTGGATCACATCGTCCAGTCTGTCCAGTCGGTCCTCCACCTGAGACTGCAGACACAAAGACGCAAAAGGTTATTGGTGGTATTTGCCAACCAGGACACGATTTACATTTCTCTGAGCTAAATAAAGATGGGACCTTTTTGGTTTGCCAAATTTCAGCTCTAAATTCATTCTTCCAAAAAAGAAAAATATGTTTTTTTTGTTTCAGTTGTGGCAAAAACTGTCGTGTAAGTCACTAAGTAACATTTAATTGATAGATCCCTCAGAGAGATAGTTCAATATTTTGGGAATTAGCATTATTCACATTCTCACGAGAGCTATCTGACTAAATGTATATCATATCTGTGCATTAAATATGAAGCTACACCCAGCTGCAGGTTAGCTTAATTTAGCATTAAGACTGGAAACAGCCAGCCTGGCTCTATTCGTGCTCAGGTGCAGTGACTTCCTGGTCTTTTGTCGAGACTTTGACAAACTGGATGTTGCTTTTCTTAGTTTGCCCTCATTTGCAGCCATTTGCAGTCTCTTCTGGATGTATTCTCAAGCAGTAGACTGGTTTGTTAAGCAAACATAATTTTCATAATTGTTCCAGGTATGTGCACATACTAATGCATGTATTCATTATACTGTTAATTATTGGTTTTAATATTCTTATATTTATTATATATATTGTAGGTATTTTATATTGAATATATTATCCTTCTCAGTATTACTTCATTAGATTTGCCGCATTGCTTTAATTATCGCTACAGGACACTAATATTAAACTTCAGGCATGGTATATCAACTTAGATTGATAGACTTTACCAATGATATAAGTGAAGACTCATAGTGCGGTGACACTGGTGCCTGAACTGAACTCCGGGGCCACATGTTGGTTCCTAAAAGAAAAAAGAAAAAAACATATTAGACCATGAAAGAGTTGAAAGACACAATACATAATATTTCCCTTTGGACAGCAGCTATAACAGCACGTGTTACTCCAGTTTACCTGCATGTTCAGCTGCGTCCTGCAGTGGGGACGGAGACCTCACTGGTGTAGACGAGCTGGAGGGGAAGCTGCTGCTGGTGTGATCGGGGGAATAAATCTGGCAGCAGACAGGGAGAGAGCGGGGGAGGGGCAGGAGGGGGAGTCGGGCATGGATCATTTTGAAAGCACAACTTGTCATTTCTGCACGAGGTTTTACAGCTGCTGCCACAGCCTTTGGAGCAGGCTCGTAACATGGACTAAACTCATCAATTCTGGTCATTTTACTAGTCAGCGGCCAGTAAAAAGTCAAGCAGCAGGAGTGTGGCCCTTCGTTAATATGCACTGGTCTGTTACAGGCAGGGACAAAACACTATTTTCCTTTTGCATTATACCGCTGGGGCTCTGAGGGCTTGGTTTCATGCTCTGGTCTGACTGTTTGAACATAACACGGCATGGATGAGCCGTTCTAATGGGATTGAGGTGCTGCATACTTACAGAGGCCAGAGCTTTGCCCAAGGTATCGCCCGTCTGTGACACGCCTGACAAATGTCCCTTGTTCCCTGAGATTGAAAGAAAAACACCCATTGTAAATGATTACGACAGAGAGCAGACGAATTGAGTTGAAATAAGCGTTGCAGGGTTATTTTCTCCATTTCCTCACCTGTTGAATTCTCTGAGGTGTTGACTGACGGGGCGCTTGATGCTGTATGGTTGCGGTGAAAAGTGGACATTGGTGGGAGACCCCTGTTCATGTCGGCAGCCATCACTGACTGTGGAGAGTAGTCCTGAGCAGTAAGCAGACACGCATTATTATTATCAGCGGGGGTGAAAAGGGCGCTGTGCTGTCAGTATCCAAGGTCCTGGAGGTAAATCTCACCAAGTGACTGTGTTGCGGTGGCTGCAGGCTGATGTAGCTCCCCGGCTGTGTTTGGTGGGCTGTGGCTGCTCCCAAAGCACCTTCATAGCCCTGCTGGTTCAGCCCATTTACAGCGTTCCAGATGTCAGGCGAGTTGCTCATCCCCTCTAAAATAGGTAACAATATGTTATAGCCTGCACTGGAATAGCATCTCAAGCAGCCAGTCAAATCATGAAGCTCTATGAAAACAATGAAGCCCTATCTGTCAGTCAATGGCTGGATAATGTTAATTTATACATCTGATGTGACAGTCTTTGTTGGAGCTCTAAAAGCCCAGTTTGTAAAGACTAGATCCTTGAGAGACTTTGATTTTGGATATATTAACATTGTTATATGGCGTAAGAGTTGTCTTTTCCTGCTTTTGAAGGCTGTTTATAATAAAGTAATGTAATTCTGAACTTATCAAACACTTCTAGCTGTTCTATTATTTGCCTTTACCCACTAAGTCATTGACGCATATAATAGATGATTATCTATAAAAAAAAATGTATTGTGTATATTTTTTGTAATATTTAGCATTTTCTAACTCACCAAAGAAGGTACTTGCGAACACATTGTGCGCCTTGGAGGACGGATGTGAAGATGAGTTCTGGTTGATGTCATCATTAGTGGGAGACTGCCCATAAACCTAAAGAGAAAAGATTTTTTTAGGCTTTGTTGACTTTGAATCATAACATAATGTACAGAAACAATTATTTTCTACATATCTGGAACACTGAAACCAATCTTACTCGCACAACCGCGTGTATACAGTACTGTGAGTGTGAGCAGAAGCAACAGTATTATAAAAACAAAGCAGAGAGCTGATGCACACTTAGAGCTATGCGATAATCCATAAGCTGCAGATCCATGCACCTCCTCATCCGGATTTAGGAACCATTCACCATGAGAAATCCCTGCCCTAATCATGATCAGGTTCGACTGGCTTCAGAAGACTTGGATACAATTCCCTCCCAAATGTAAATTGAATTACAGGCCTTCTCACACTTTGTCCTCAGAACAAAACCAAACAGAGAGCTGAATGTCTCCCTAATGATTCCCTTCTGGGGAAAACAAAATACTGTAAATACCAAACAGATCTAAGAATTTACCGAAAGATACCTTTTGGTTTTTTATTGTAAAGTACTAGGCTATAAACCACACATATGCACACAAAACACACCAACACATGCTCACTCACTCAAACACACCAAGAGGTCTGGGCTGCACCTGCACCTCCCTCGATTGCTTTGATGTGCCCCAGGAAATGAAAATAAACCTCCCTGCACAGCATCAATGGGGTGTCAGTTACCCGGACGACAAGTTTTGTAAAGAAGGCTATTAAAGACTCTCTTGAGTATGCTTGTGCTAGCACACTCACAGGCTTGCACACGCACACACACACACACACACACACACACACACACACACACACACACACACACACACACACAAAGACACACGCTCTTAAGCCCGCCCACATGCACACGCACACACACACACACACACACCCACCCGTGACCCTGGCTGGCATGAGTCCCATGGTGATTGTGGGCTAGGCCAAACAGAGGAGCCCCTGCCGACACTGGGCCCGTCTGAGCCGCCTTGGGCAGCATATGGCGGAGGATAAAGCCAATTGTCCTCCTTACCATCAGCATAGCAGGCGACCCGTTAATAATGGTCACACCCCCGCCCCAGCACGCCCTCTCTGGCCCCCGCTGGAGAGGGCCCGTCGCCATGTCATCCTCTTTTAACATAGCATTGATTTAGGAACCATCAATCACTGCCTCACAAATGATAAGGGACTTTTTTTAACAAATAAAAAACACAATTAATAGAGGATTGAAATACTATAAAACCTTCATAAGTGCTTGGAGTAATCCTTTTTGAACATGAGTCATTTTTGACAATCTATTAGATGCATTTCCAAAGTTATATTAATCTAAAAAATATGTAATGCATGTAATGAACAGCTACACTGTTTCCCCCATTGTAAATGCACACAGCATTACCATGCTAGATGAGTGAAATATAAACTTGCTATTCAGGGCCTATGCTGTGCTCCACCATGGCCAACTCCAGCCACATGCAACCAATTTTCTGCCTCTGTGATCCACGATGTCTGGATATGGTTAGTCTCACAGAGATCAAAGCTGCCTTTGATAATGGCAGCAGTGGTGGAGGGACTGCACTGCTCCAACATAGCGGGGTTAAATCAAATAGAAATAGCAGCAATCTGCTTCATGTCAAGATGTTTTCTGCTGCTAGGCTTGACTACACGGTGCTTAGAGAGCAGGAAGCACGAGTCTCACTGGTGCTTTGAACATAGGTTTGTTAAAACCACAAGTGAAAGAGGTGTTACTGAGTGAAAAGATTATTTTAGGAACTGTTCATGCTTAAAGTATTGTGATTTGTGAGTAATCATGATTTTTTTTCTCTCATTCTTATGTAGTTTGAATGCTGTTAAAAAAGAACCAAACAAACAAGTGACTCATGGCCATCCGAGATATTTATTTTTTAACCTTATTATGTTACACAAACTCTTGTCCTGGATTAACTCTGGCAAGTTGCAACTGTTGAACTTTCAACAAGAATAAGCGTCATACCATGTGCACAACTCCTGAAGGAAGTGACAACGACACATTCAGCACAATTCAGACGTGACTTCCCCCAAACATAAAAAACCTTTCTCCCACTGTCTCTCTCACTCTCTCTCTCTCTCTCTCTCTCTCTCTCTCTGTCTCTCTCTCTCTCACACACACACACACACACACACACACACAAAAACACACACACAGAGGAAGATACACACAAATACAAACCAGACAGATGAAAAACAGCCGTATATCCCAACAAATGTTCTGAGCGGAGTACGAAACATCCCCCACCCCCACTAATTCAAAAATGCCTCGTGAAAAGGTCTATATATACGCAAAATGAGAACACGTTAAGTTATAACATATTGGATGTCACTTCAAGTCAGTTGTAATTAACAAATACAGATGAAAACTGCGTTTCGTTAGTCAAGTCAACGAACGAGCAAAACATCTGAGAAGACAATTAAAGAGTGCAACAGCGCCATCGCACTTTTATGGGTCACGTATCCCGTGGAAAATAAAATCGAAACATACAAAAGAATTGTACTCACGGGTTTCATGTTGTAGCCATACATCAACGAGCTGTTGCCTGCGCCGGAGGCAGGATGAGCACAGTACATAACTCCGTCTGGTTTAGTGCGAGTTTCTCAATACAGTCCACAAAAAGCTCGTCTTGTCCGTCTCTTTACTCGTGAGTATGGAGTCCACACGCACTCCTTCCCCTCCTACCCCTGCTGGTCATGCAGCTACCCGCAGACAACTTATGCAAATACGGGCTGGACCATTGCAGGCAGCACAGAGGGGTGGCCGGTGGTTGGTGCTATTACTCTCCTACAAGGCTGTTCCTATATTATAAGCAGTTTTTTTTTATTTTAATCAAAGAAAAATATAAGAATAAACACAGTCAGGTTGTAGTTGTTACTGTTTAGTGTGTTTTGACTATCAAGGAAACTGTTTGTGCAAAATGGCATAATAAAAATAACTTGCTATAATCAGGGAATTCCCCCACTCACGCATGATCAAACACCTTGACCACACCAGAAAAAAAGAAGAGGAAAAAAAGCCATCAGCAGTGTGTGTGTGTGTGTGTTTGTGTGTGTGTGTGTGTGCGTGTGTGTGTGTGTGTGTGTGTGTGTGTGTGTGTGTGTGTGTGTGTGTGTGTGTGTGTGTGTGTTGTTCAGCTGTCATCCTTTTCCAATGGCATCCTTCGTTGGTGTAAAATCATATGCAAGCAAGCTCAGAAAACCCTGTAAGCAGCGATGACGCCATGAGGATTATCTCCTGTTCGACAGGTAGAGGTTTCCAGTAAACAGAGGCTAACACAACCCTGTCTGACCTACATGCACAAATAGATCCAAATCTTTAGTTTGTAGGCACGTGTGGTGTGCTGAGCTCCTCCAGCGGCCGGGTTAAAAGTTATTTATAGGGTAGTTTGTCTGGGTGATGTTGATGTTATTCCTATAAAACACTTAAACAGTCAGACTTCCTCTGAGATTAAATCCACTGTCAGCTGCCCTGATGATGAAACTGCATGTGCAAACAAAGCACTCAGACTTCAGGAAACTCTCATTAGGAAGTGAACTGCCTGAACTACTCATGTTTAAATACTTCAACAGCCAGAGTAGAGGGTGTGTAAAGAGTACAAGAGGCTGGCCTGCTGTATTTTGTGCAGTATTTAGTGTGTTACATAAATACGGTTCGCCAGAGAGGGAAAAAAAACACACTGCTGTTGGCGTGATGCTCATGCCTGCAGTGTGCCACACTTTCCTGGCAAGGTTTTTTGTCCTACAAAGGCTTCACAAGAATCCATTCAAAATATGCCCACTGAGACAGAAGCGCAGTCTTTATCGTGACCCTCCAGTGTTTACACTGAAGCCACATGGGACTTTCTGAAAGTGTGATACTTCCTTTTTTTTTTACCTATTTCTGGATAAGTCTTCAACCAAATAAAAGACTTAAACAAAAAATCACGACTTGTGGGTGTAGGTTAAAAATAGTCAACATATTTATTTAAAAAAAGTGTTCTGTATTTAAAGCACTGATAGTGTTAAGGAAGTTATCCATCCCTAAATCATCAAACTATTTAAGCAGCAGAACCATTATAAGGAGACCATTGTTTACTGGGGGAAGTAAATCAATCAAATTGATCTAAGAGCAGAAAACAACTAACTATAGTCTGCTGGTTTCAAACTGTCTGAAGGTGATCTGTTCAGTCCACTCAGCTTCCTTCAAGTCAAAGTATAATCCCGACTATCCACGCTAGTGTTAACTGGGTTAGCAGGTCAGTCTCTTCATCGTCATTAGAAGAATCACTTGTGGACGTTTCATTTTTCTTCTAGTAATAGTTGTTTTTCTTCATTAAGCTAACATATATATTATTAAGAGGAGATGTTCTTAATGCAGGTGTCTTGAATTAATAACAACATTCAGGAGTTCTACAAATAATAGTCATTCAGGAACATCAGTGGCTACTGAATGACCTTTTCCTCTGACAGAGATCAGTTCTCCTATCTCACAAACACACACACACACACACACACACACACACACACACACACACACACACACACACACACACACACACACACACACATTTTAGGTAAATGATCCAAGAGCAAATATATACAGTCCCCTAACCCTGAACTTTGCATCAATCTTAGTTAATTGCAGTCTTGTCAGGAGTGCGATTATTCAAACAGGTAATGCAAATGTTAATGAGTTCAGATTTGCATATCTTTATTTTCCCATGGTTGAAATGTCATTGGTTTTGACGCTCTACAATGAAGAATGTCACTGCTGATGGCCCCCTGATACGTTGTTGGCCATTAAGAGGCCAAAAAAGAGCAACGGAAGGGGATGGAGGAGACATAAATAAGGAGCCAGGCTCAAAATAAAAGAAAGGAAATGGAGACGTTTACATGCCAAGAAATAAAAACACATGCAGGCAATCACGTCATCATAGCAGCCCGCGGTTATCACATTTAATTTAATTTGCAGAATATATTAGTAAGTGGAACGCAATCTGATTATATTCTATTTTGATGTGGCCAACAAATGAGAACAACAAGAAAACCTTTGAGTGTGAAGTCATGGTTGTCCTTTGACTGTAAAATATGCTCTTGTGCATACTATGCCTGCTACACACATTTTTAGTGTGCCTGGCATATTGCTCATCGTCATGCGCCTGATTTGACATGGCTTAAATAACTATCTTCCTGCCAGTGATTGGCATTCACACAAGAAGGGGTGAGTGGGACTGGGGAGCAGATGGTGACATTCCACATGACCAAACTGATCAATCAGCATGCTGGGACGCAGGTGCAGCACAGGCGGGCAGCACCACACCATCTATTTCACCATCTACGGGGCACAAACACATGGGCACCAATCGTGGCACCCTAAGGGTCTGCATGCTCCTGTGTCCCGCTGTGCCAAGGTTGATGACATCAGAATTTCCCATCCGCTCTTCCACAGGACGCCAAGAAAAAGGAGAAGAAAAAAAAGAGGGAAAAAAAAGCTGCTGTATAAACTCTGCAGTAACAGCCCAGCCTGGGATCGGTTGCGTAAGTGACGTCAAAGCCAGGGACTCCCATATTTCACCCTGGTACGGAATAGATGAACCAAAACGAAACGTGGACAAAAGTACCTTCACATTTTGGAATTAGCACTGCTATTTTGGGGATGTGAGAACAAATGTTGCAGGCACACAGTTGATCCTATTGTTAGGTTTAGCTTTTACAAAAAGATAGCAATACCTTTGGTTACTTTTAGGGCTGCAACTAACATTTTTTTAATTTTTCAAATAATCAATAAATAGAAATTGTCTCTACAGAGGAAATATCCCCCAGAAAAATACTGTTAACATTACCATAAGCCAAGGTGATGTATTCAAATTGGTTTGTTTGCCCAATAAGGACATCCTTATATTTTATGTTTGCCAGTTTTCCTGAAAACATGATCCAAGCAATTAATCTCTTATCAAAATAGTAACAAATGAATATTCTTTTAATGGACTATTTATTGACTAATTATTTCAGCTCTGGTTTCTTTCCTATCAATTTAAACAACAAATTATTTGGATGAGCACTTGAGTACTTTAATTAGAAGTAGGTCACCAGAAGTGCCGATTGTTCCAGACAAATAATGATAAGTTGGTTTACACTACACTAACCATGGATTTTCTTACAGTATTGTGTTTCTTCTGAAGCAGTTCATACAGAAAATATCTGTAAATATTCTCCTTCAGAGGACAAAAGCAAACTGGCCTCCTATCCGTATGCATGCGTGTTGGCTGTGGTGTTTGATACCTGCTGGCGTGACTCTGAACTGAGGATCTCCTGCATCTTTGGGATAAGACCTGAGCACAGCAAGCTGATCTTATAGTCTGGCCTGAGTGCTGGAAGAAGTGGGGGTTGTAAGAGGATTGGAACAGTTATGGCTGCCTGCTGCACGTGAGAGCCAGACTCAGCGACCTCTGCACCACGGTGACCTCGCTGCCCCATATTCACCAGAGTAAAAGGAGAAGACAGGTATCGTTAGGTCACTGCTAGACTAATGCGTGACCTGCTCGATTTCCAGGGAGGAGCTAATGTAATCTACAACAAACAAATAAGTGGTATTTGAGGACATGTGTTTAAGTGTGCTAACATGTACTGTATATTTTAAACTATAATGTACAGCAAAATATACATCATATTAGCTGTAATTGCATTGCTCTCATAATAAACTGAACAAATACAATATAACATTGATTATTGCAGACTGGATGGCCCATGTCAGCTTTTACTTCATCTATATCTTTTATGTTTGTTATATTTAGTTATATTTAAGTAGGAGTTTTCCCTGCATGTGTTTGTTAAATATGGTTTAGCATAATGTGAAATAGTTCTTCTAAAAAGTCCTATTTCGTGTAAAATGTGAATAATCAATCAATGTAAGTCGACACATAACTATGAACTAAGTAAGCTACATTGAGGAGATATTGTAAATTGCGTCCACGTCCACATGGTCACAAAAATGGCAGCAACTTTGTAAGAGTGTTGTGTAAATCTTAACATTCGGAAGAATGAGCAAGGGCAAAGACTGCTGAGATGAGACCTTCCTGCCCAAATCAGTAGTGACAGGAGATTGACAGTAAAATAAATCAGTCCAGAATAGCCAGCAACCGAAGGTCATAAATAGAGTGAGAAAACAATGACTAACAAGGAAACAACATTTTCTTGAGATTTAGATGAAGTGTCACTGTTCCACACCTCCGGTGTTGCAAATGAGGTTTGAGGGATGTGTGTGTGTGTGTGTGTGTGTGTGTGTGTGTGTGTGTATGTGTGTGTGTGTGTGTGTGTGTGTGTGTGTGTGTGTGTGTGTGTGTGTGTGTGTGTGTGTGTGTGTGTGTGATATGTTATAGAGAGAAGAAATTGTCAAGAATACTTAAATGTTGAAGCAAAGACTTGTTTGATTCAATTACATCAGCAATATACCTTTTAGAGATCCTTTAATTTGTAGCCATTTTTTCTGCTATCCAGGAAACAGTTGTAGCTCCGTTCAGCATAACATCTCTGTCTATCTCTATCTATCTCTATTTGTTTACAATCCCCCAAAACCACCTTCTGGTTAAATATCAGAGCAGGAGAGGCAGCCATAGGCTTCATTTCTTTATTTCATCTGTTGCTTTCTTGTTTTTTGGTAAATAAAATCATATGAAACACAGAACTGTTGCTTGGACGATGAATCTTTTGCTTGCACAGACCCATGCTGCTTCACTGGCCCTTGGATTTTAGTTTTGATCACAATTCTTCCAACAAACGGCTACTACAACTCGTTTTGGTTTTGTTTGCCTTCTGTCTGCATGAATGAGGTCGACCTGTTCTACAAAACTATTTACTGCATTTATTGTTGTTTCTTTCTGTCGTATTTAAAAAGTGGGAGTGTTTACTTCAGACACCCCTGGTTCCAGAATTTAATTTATAATCTCATAGACAATGTCCAAGCACTTGAATCGTTAGAGGAAAAGGCAGAAAATATTCTCTCTGGTGGTGCTCACGTCTACTTTCACTGAGGGGTCGGTGTGGATGGCCATCTGCAGATCTCACCAGATCACCTGGTGTTCCTCGTTGAATCGAGTTTTATCAGCATTTCTGAGAGGACAAAAAATGCTTAATTGAAAGCTCAAAGTCTATCATGACACGTTTACTGAATCCAGAGAATAATGTCCTCCTCATTCACAGTAAAAAAAAGGTCCTGCTTGTGTTCTCGGGTGTAGTATTAGTTGTAGATAGCAAGTATTTGTGAAACCATTTCAGTTATCTTCTTACAGGCCAGATGTTTCAGAATAATGACAAAAATAATTGGAGAATATTTTATACACACCCGTTACAAGACTCATTGCTCTCCAATATAAAGGGGTCTTGTGTCAAAACTGATTTGTGCCAAACAATGACATGATAAAAAAAATACTCATGGTGTAATAACAAGTTTCACGAGTCACGTTTTTTTCTTAATCTAGCGCCATCATCTTCAACCTAATACCTGCTTTTAAATAATGATTACATAAATATATAATACATAGATATTATTATGTTGTCCTTGTAAGACAAAAACACACCCAATTGGACAATTATCACCACATAATAAATCATATTCTAATTTTAGTTTGAATACTTCCAGTCTCTCAATTATTTGATGAAGCATTGTTTTATATCTTGTGTCTACTTATTTATATCATTACATTGTTTAAGGTCAAATAACTGACAACACATTTAAGGCGTTACCATTCATCTAGGGTCACACACACACACACACACACGCACACACGCACACACACACACACACACACACACACACACACACACACACACACACACACACACACACACACACACACACACATACCACACAAGTAAAAGTACTCTGTATGCAGAATGGCCCATTTTCAGAGTGATGTTTGTTCTATTATGAGATTAATTGTGATGTAAGCATCACTATGGTAAATATGGTCTGATTTCAACTGATTGCTGGGTATTTGTAATAATCATATCATAATATTTTAGTAGCTTGTATTTTGTTTTAATATTCCGAATCTGCTAAGTAATTAGTACCTACAATGATTTTTTTAAAATGTAGTGGGTAAAAAGTATATTAGTATTAAAGTATTATAAAACATAAATGGGAAAAGTACAGTGATCAAGTAAATGTAATATCACCATGGATTTTAAGTTTGTACATCTTGATGTCATGTCAAAGATTCATCATCAACTTCTGTGAAAAAAACGCTTCGTCACTGCGAAAGACAAACACAAAAGCACATAATGTTCTGAGACATTAAATAAACAAAACTGGAGCAGAGCAACTACACGCCCTGCAAACAAACTGAAACCAAGAAGCAACGTATATATTATTCTCCCTTGTTCCTGTTATTCTTATCTTGACAGGTATTAAGTCATCCTAGTCACTGTATACGTGTCCGTACATGCCTTTCGCGCGCGCGCGCGTGTGTGTGTGTGTGTGTGTGTGTGTGTGTGTGTGTATTGCTGTCTTGCATTATGTTTCATGAGCATGGTGTCAGTGGAGTAACATTACCTGTTTCCATCAACAGATGGCGGCATAAAATAAATCATGATGAAAGTGATTTAGGTATTATCTTTCTTGACCTGGTGGCTTCATTCCTCTGACTTTATATTTTCATGAAGGAGATATAAAAACATCCCCAATATGTATGGTAGGTTAAAACAGTGATTACAATCAAATTAACTGAACATGTGCCATTTAATATCTTTCATTTTCAAGGAGGTTCACTGGTGTGACATAAGTGAACGTTATATTTATATCTGGAACGGACAGTCTCAATCTAAATCATCCTCTCAGGTTATTTTTTTCCGCCAGCTGTGTCTCATATTTCAGCCGAAGGAAAAAATAGTAGACTAAACTGTGTGATGAGCTAAGAGAAATCTTGGAGCAATCTGTTTGATGTTTCAGCATTTCTTCCTTCACCGAAAGTCTGATCAGATAATCATTCGATTGAAACATATTGGTAGATCATTAGATCGATACACGCGCTGGTAAATGACCGGTTTACATGGTGAGGTGATATCATCCTGGCTGTTTACCCGTCATTGTCACTATCTGATCAACCAGCTTCCTGCAGCAGCGCCCCTGTCGGCTGATAGCGGAACTGCAGCACACAGGCCAGCATCAAGTTAGAGGAAACACAATAGAAAACTAAAATCCCCGTCAGGATTTCAAAATTAAGACCGTTAAAAACACGCACAGCAACTGAAAAACTAGCAGTACACGGATTTTTAAAGTACAATGATTTGCTTTCAAATATGTCTGTAACCAATGATTAGCTTAATTATTGATTCAACTGACAATAATTTTTTTCAATTCATGGATAATGATTTTTTTCTATAAAATTCACATTTTCCAGAGTTCAAAATTTGCAGGATTACAGAAGCAAACGGGTAAAGTGCAGACCTCTTGTGTGCACTTTACCTGTTACTAAACCCATAGTATAAGTAAAAATACCCATAGTATAAAATACAAATAAAAAGCAAGTAAAATAAATAAACAGTACAACAGTAATAAAAACAGTAAATAATGCACAATAACAATATTATATATACAGATAGAATATAATGTATTTATATTGCACAATTGAGGTGATTGAGGTGACATTGATATTCAATTAACTGTTGTTTTTCCAACCAGTCCAAAGATGTTCAGGTAATATTCACGATACTATTCAAGTAGAAATTTCTCACATATGACAACTGCTTTAAAAAGTAACTACATTGATTAATAGACTGTCTAAATATTCAGCAATTAATTTTCTTAAAGTCCTTGGTTGGCATCATTTGAACCCATGTACTGAATTTAGTTCCAGAGGATCCTTTCAGTTTTGGGGACTCTCTGGTTGAAAAGGGCCAGTAGTCAAAGTGAGTTAAGCACATTGTGTAGTATGTATACCGTATCAGGGGTGGGTGCCTACAGTGCCCCAGGTTCATTGCAATTTGTTCAAGGTAATTACAAGGTAACAACAATACAAACACACTTGTTGTATCCTAGCACAGGAGAACTCTCACATAGTGGGAGGAACCAAGGCTCAACTTATTTCCTTTTTTTGCCCGAGGACCCCGAGGAGGTTTTTCTGGACCTGGTGCACACACTAACACCACAGTTTCATGATTGTTCAAGTCTGCCTTAAAACAGTAGTCAGGTTCCAATGTGTACATTGAAAGAGTTTTTGCATGCTATAATCATTACTCTCGTTTACTAGTTATTAAAATATCCCTTCATGGTATGCTTCCAATGTAAGTGATAGGGTGGGGGGATAAAACTACAGTCCTTGTACTTCCTTATCGGAGTGTTTTTAATACTAAATACCCTCTTCATGTTAATATCCCTAAATAAAGACTGTCTGTGAAAATACAAAGATAATCTTAATATATTCAGACACACTTTGGATTTTGCAATTATGTTAGGAAGGGATAGTGTGTTGGCCAGTGTGAACTGCAGAAATGATTACAACTTGCAAAAGCTATTTGAATGCCCATCTGGACTTTCAACGATTCAAAGATACACTTGTTAAAAACAAAAACAAAAGAATGTGAAACTGTCCCATAAACTTACGTGTGCTTTTATTTCGAAGGCCAAAGTCCTCGCGTACTTCCGGGCCGTCCCGTGCTTCTCGTCTGTACCTTGACGCAGCCAGCTCGTCTGTAGCTGCTGCTGGCTGCTGCAGGCGTGCTATTTGCGGCAGCGGAGAGACCTCTGCGAAATGCCTTTTGTATTCCCCGGGTGTTATTTTGGGTTCAGTTTTGTGTTTTGCGTCGGGTCCGACCACGGTGTTTGTCGCCATGCTCTGCGGTGGATTCAGCGCGCTGTCCTAGCTGACTGAGCCGCTCCAGCAGCGGTGGGTCCGGTGCAGCGCACAGCCGGGGATGAGGCCTACTTGTTAAAGCTCCCCCACCACCCCTCCGTCGCGATGGCTGATGATCAACAACAACCTGGTCAGAAGCCTGCCTCGGGATTAGGCTCCCTTCCAGCGCTGGTGCCAGGACTCCAGGGTCCCGAGGCGAACGCGTTACAGTTCAAAATAAAGAATTCAATTTGGTAAGAAATGGAACATTAAGTCCTTGAGCAGCTACACTGTCCTTTTTTTTCTTTTCTTCTTCTTCTTCTTCTTCTTCTTCTCGCTAGCAGTAGCCTCGTAATTAGCGTATCTAGCTTGTGGAGAGGCAAGGGGTGCAGAGGGCTGCACAAAGCGTCTGGAAATAACACCAGTGCTCTCGGTGCCGACCGGAGACATTTAACGGGAGATGCAACAGCGGCGAGGGCAGCCGTGCTGTCTGCTCCCCGGTTGTGCATCAATGGGACGTTCACGCCTGGTTATTTCCAGCGGTAGTGGCTGTAATCATTAGCATGGAGCCAGAGGAGGCCATGTGATAGATGATGCTAAACCCACCGGTGGTGCTGATGCTCCGGATGACAGGTGTCAAACCGAACCCGCCGCACGGAGGGACGGTCTCTCACCGATTGAGTGCTGCTCATGGTTCAGTATCCGTGTGTTTTAGTTTCTATGGTGGCTTTGGAAACGTTTAAAACAAAAATGATGTCTGTGTGTTTCCATCGTCGTGCAGTAAAATCAACTAAATGACGTGACGTGTTATTACCTATATCTGCTCAGGTGTTATGACGCTTTGAAAATAATTCAAACCTCATTCACAGTTTTAAAATTGATTTTGTGTGCTTACACAATAACACAATCACAAGGAAAAACGTGTTTTTAAAGCTTTTTCTTTTTGCCAAATCATTTGACTTAAAATGGAAAATTGCTAATTTACTTACTTGCTATTAGTGCACCTGCTTTGATATTATCCTCGTGAAACCTATTGGAATGAGTCTGAAATCTCTATTACCCTCCTATCAACTACATGGTGCAGTAAATGTGCTGTAAACACCATCCTATTTATGTCCAAATTCTGAATTTGAAATACATAAAATATAAAGTGGCCTAAAAAACCGCAACAGGCATTTTTGTGCAGAAGACATTTCACCACATCATGCAGGAAAAACACTAGTGTAAATGATAATAACAAAGATGGCCGAATTCCATTTAGCTGCTCCAGTTTCAGGGTCTTGGTATTGTGCATGCTGGTTCACTGCCGCACTCACATGGCTTAATGTTGTTATTAACTCCTGGGCTTTTACGACCATGACATATTATAAAATGTGATGTGAAAAAGGCCTTTGGACCAATCAAGCAGTGTCCATGACATGGATCCCACAATGCAATTCACTGCATTTCACAGATGCAGTGGTGCGACGCTACAACTGCCAATGATGACGCAAAGTGATGATTATAATTCATAAATGTCAAAAATCTACAATAAACTATTGAGGGTCCATTGGGAGTAGTAAATGAGGACACAGCATAGAACTTGATTGGCAGATTAAAATTATTCAAAAAGGTGTGTGTGCGAGCGTGCGTGCGTGCGCAAGTGTAAACAACTCAAGGCTAAAGAGGTCATGGGCAGGGAGGTGACAAAGAACCCATTGGCCTTGGAGTTTACCATTCAGCACTACAACAACCTGCAGCAGACAGCCAAGCTAACGCTGGAGTGGCTTTGGGTCAAGTCTCTTAACGTCCTTGAATGACCCCACTGAAGCCCAAAAACATCTGTTGAGAGACCTGAAGATGGCAGTTCACTCACTCCTGTTTCAACCTGACCAATGTATCTTCATTTAGTATGTTAAAGAAATATTCAAAAACTGCAGTAATAAATTAAATGTTGAGTTTCTTATACTTTATACCGTACAAAGAAAATGGGTCAACAGGGAATGAAAACAAAGTTAGTTGAAATAACAGGAAAAATCTGCATTTGTCAAAGTTATATTAATAAGTCATATCTTTTCACAATTCTGACGTTTGCTCTCTTTTCTATTGCAGCAAATCTGTACAATCAAAAGTGGACAGCATATTGGTGAGTTTCCATAAGAAGGTGTTCTACCTGTACAAGTCTTTGTTGTCTGTTACCTTACACTCTACTAACCCCTTATTATCACTCACATGTAACAGTCAATTGAATCATGAGAACAGATGTGCAATTAAGCTTTAGTTGAGAAATAATGTATATGTTTCATGCTTAGTTGTTCTATTTTATATATTACTCTTATTATGTTACTGTTATGTATTTATTTTAAATCATAGTAACAGTAGTGTACATTATTTTTGCCTGTAAATACACATAGATCTTTTTACTTGCAATATTCAAAGGAACAACTTTTTTTTGGACCACATCTGTATATGTGAAAGATTTCTATTTATGCATGTGTATTTATGTTGTGGATTCGTCTGAGCTGCAGTGGCCCACATCTCGTATTCAGCAACAAAGCCATGTCAGTGACATCAAAGCTACGTGATAAAGCTTTGTCATTTGTTGTTACTAATAGAACATGCAGGCCGTTAACAGTTTCTATTTTAATTTCAACAAGTCTGTCTGGTGTTTGACAGATTTCAGAAAGCATATTTAGTCCCTCTCAATGCGTAAGCACATCATAGGCTTACAAATGACCCTGTTGGACACAGCATGTCAGGCTCGGGCAAATAAAAGACCGCCTTTACAACTGACTATAAAATGTGTCTCACTTATGGAAGGTTTCCAAGTATGGTTGTGGGCTGAATACCAGAAGCACCACATTGTGCACAGAATGTGTCGGTAAGGTGACAAAATAGTACGAGATCTTAAAGTAATCCTGGGGGGGTGGGTGGAATTTATGAATCTTTTATCATCTTTTATCTTATATCTAGATGTTTATATACATTTGGGCAAAATTGTATTGTATTGGCTTATTCAGTAAATTAAATAACTGACGAATCAAAATACTTTATCACATTGTACCACAATATAGTCATATTGTCTCAAATTTAAAAAAGTTAATTTAATTCCATCCATGTTTGAGACAATTTGTAATTTTTCCTGCATGTATTGATGACATTTTCAAAAAAGGGTACATTTTAAACCACATTAAGTGGTAAATATTATGGCCTTGGCTACGGGGATTTAAATGTCGGGTCTGTTTATACTGCTGAACATATCTTAACTTAAGTCTTCACGTTCTTGTTGCCCATAATATGCAAGCAAGCAGAAACGCAGCAGAAATACACGACCACGGCCTCCTCAGCGCCACAAATCAGACACTGTCCAGCGTGTGATCGGACATGCAACATACAAAAAAATATAAATAAAGATCAAAATTAAGAAATCAATCCAACGCTACCCTGTGATGAACAAAATAAATATGCTAGCTGCTATTGTAAGCTACGGTCAGCCGAGGAGCGGCTATTTTACTGTGAACTTTATTATTTATCAATACAAATAACTATCCAAATTGGAATGTGTCTATAACTTTAAAATGGCCTTACTTGATGACCATTTTATAAAAGCAATAGCTCCCTTCAGTCCGTGATTATTCTTAAATATATAGGTGGTACTTTCACAGTGTAGCCGCTGAATGGCTCACATAGCTGATATATCATTTTGTAACTTTAAATGTATTAATGTTAATCAAGTTTTAGTTAATTATCAACTTATTGAACTCAAATACACACCTAAACAAAAAAGAAAAGAAAAAAAGATTAATAATTACTTTTGAAAAAGTGACAAACCGAAGCATGTTTATATAGTCCGAAGAGGTGTAGGCCTTTTTTTATATTAATTAATTTGAACAAATATCCATAAACGTATACACTAGGGGAAAAAAGAGAATCAAAATATATGTTTAGTTCGTATACCCCACATTCACAGTAGTTGTGTTCATATCTTGGGTTTTATATTTAATAATAACATTTTATTTTTACGTATTCTTTACACATTTTATTTTTATTTTCAATCCACAAATTCACTTCTTTGACTGTAAAACATCTTTGTTTTGGATTTGTTCTCACCTTTGTTTATATATATATATATATATATATATATATATATATATATGTATGTATATATATATATATATATATATATATATATATATATATATATATATATGTGTGTGTCTGGAAGCATCTTATTTTTGACTTAGTCCATTAATTAAGCATTTTCAAAGTCCACCACATTGAGTTTATAAATAATACGTTTCCTACGTTATCTGTAGACCTTATGTTGTCAGGTGTGAAAATCCGAAGAAAGGAAAGAAAACATTTTCAGGGGTGTTGCCAAAAGATTGAACCGTGGTATTCTATAAGCAGAGGAGGACTCATTCATACACTGTGCTTGAAGCAATGGAGTGTAGTAAATAGCGTTTTCATTTACTGCTCATTGGACGACAGCTCTCACCTCATTCATTCAAGTATTGGTTCCCCTAGCAACGAAGAGGCAAATAGGAAGGGAAACGGGAAAGATGAGTCCATTCTTAGAAACCAATTGAAAAGCAGTCGGGTGGAATCAATAGTAAGGAGGTTGTGTGCAACAATCTTACCTGTGGAGCATTTAAGAATCGCTGCTAAATGTTGGGAACATATATCTACGAGGCCTGAAATAAGATTTACAATCTTTTGTTAAATGTCATCTTCTGTCTTCATTCTCTAGTCAACATCACACTCACGAGGCAACATTTATATATTTATCCTTTTGCGATAATTTTATTTTTACAGCAAGATGTTGAGAAGTTTACAGACATCGAAAAACTCTACCTCTACCTGAAGTTGCCTTCTGGTCCCAGCAGTGGCAATGATAAAAGGTATGACACAAACACACACACACACACATACATTTTTGGTCACTGGTGAGTTTTTTTATATATATAAAATTGTCGTTCATTTTTCAGCTGTACGATTGATTAACAGTATGAAGCAATCCACGGATGTAGATTCTTGCTATACCTATCTGTCTGTGTTTCATTTGTTTCCCCATATCTATTCATCACCCAAATCCCCAAATTCTACCCATTTGGACTGAGAATGAGAGGGGGTCCTCCACTCCTGGATTATGGTATGAAAGTTTCTGTATTTACAAGAATGTATGCATGCAAATTGAGGACACTGCCTCACCCGATTTATTCTTCTTCTGCGCTAATTCCAGTGATCAGAGTTCCATGTCGTCAAGCCGTACTCAACAGATGTATGCTTTCAACTGGATACGGAATCACCTAGAAGAGCACCCAGAGACTTCCCTCCCAAAGCAAGAGGTGTATGATGAATACAAGTGAGTGTAACAGAAACAGAGAAGGCCACACAGAAGGAGTGTAACAACAGTATGCATTTCTCTTTTAATCATATGGATGATTATCTTCTTTTGCAGGAGCTATTGTGACAATCTCGGCTACAATCCACTGAGTGCAGCAGACTTCGGAAAGATCATGAAGAATGTCTTTCCTAACATGAAGGCACGTCGACTGGGCATGAGGGGGAAATCCAAATATCCTTTAATTCTGATGAACCTGTCAACAAAGTCTTCCTCTGCTTTTATGTGTGATGCTGTTTGTTGATTGCAGACATGTAGTGGTGCCATTTGAAGAGGCAGATCATGTATTTCTTCTATAAGTGCTTTTCAATTTTAGAAATTGGTGTTAATTGTTATCAGTTGTGTCACTGCGGCAAATAGAATGTTCTGTGGTTAAGTCATTATGTTTCAGACTCCTTAACTCCTTCTCACATACTGTTATAGCGGGTTAAGGAAGAAAGCTTTTGTTCACATGCCGTCCTTACCCAACCTGGATCTGCAGAAATCTGGTGATGGGGTAAGTTACTCGAGGAAAAAGGAACAAAAGCATCCTGTAAATATCTAGTTAGACATGTGAAACTGTCTGATGCTCGTCCACCTGCTGCTCTCTGTAGTGTGAGCTGATGGAGCCGTCAGGCCAGTCCCCGAGTGCTGAAGACGAAATGAGATCTGCTGCCTGTGGACTGGTGTGTGAGTGGGCCCAAAAGGTCCTGACTCGTCAGTTTGACAACGTGGAGGACCTGGCCCGCTTCCTGCTCAATAGCCACTACATTGGTACTAAGTCCATGGCTGCACTCACTGTTATGACCGGAACACCCACAGGTAAAGAAAGAGCTCCTCTCCTCTGCTGGTGTTGTGATTTCACTCTTGTGTTCTGTCCTGGCCTCTCATGATCAGCACAACAGAGCCATCGGCCATTGTAAATAAATATGACGTATTACAACGATGTAATCCGTCGCAGGTTTGAAGTACCTGATAATACTGTGCATAATAATCTGTGCTTACGTGTGACACTGCAAGTTTAGAACTACTTAAATTGTCCCTATTAGCAGCACCTGGTTTGAAGTGCTATGCTCTCACTTACACTGTATCCTTACTAATTCTTACATCATTCTTTGATTTCATTTTTCTTCGCTTGACAGGAATGAAGACACCAACTCCAGCCTCTGCGTTTGTGCCAACAGCTGAGGCAAACTCTTTCCAGCCCCAGGTGAAGACCCTGCCTTCTCCCTCTATTGATGCAAAGCAGCAACTGCAGCGCAAGATCCAGAAGAAGCAGCAGGAGCAAAAGCTCCACTCACCCCTGCCCATGGAGGCCCAGGTCAAGAGAACGGAGAGCAGTATTCCCGGCCCCACCATCGCCTGTGGCAGCCCTGCTATGCTCTCTCCTCAGCCCACCATAGGCATCGTGGTAGCAGCTGTCCCCAGCCCAGTCACGGTATGTGGCGGATTTTTTGTCTCCAATTGTGCTCAGATGTGTTATAAACAAATGTGCCTCAATTTTGTTTTACATTCTCACATTTCTGCTCTCAGGTACAGCGAGGCAGGCAGTTGATGACCTCACCCAGCCCTGTGGGGACTTCAGAAGGGAAAGTGATGCCTGTGAACTTCCAAGTGGTCACTCAGTCTATGAAACAGTCCCCCAAACATCCTCAGAATATATCAGCCAGTCCTGTGAGTGACCGGCTGGCACGACATGGTACACGGTACGCACAAATTCTGCCCAAGCCCTCTGCCACCAGTGCCATCACGTTGCGCTCACCTCCCACCCTGCTCATCACCAACAGCCCCATAAAAACTGTGATGCCAACTTCCCACGTCAGCTCAGTTAACGTGGTGAAGATGACGGCTATTGCTCTGGCTCCCAGCAGCAGCAGCAGCAGCACAACCGTGCGTTCTGCCTCGGCGGGTGTAAATACCATATCTGCCCTGGACGATTCACAGCATACATATGGTGGGAGCTCATTTGCCTCTACTGCAATCCGACCCAGTGCCCTAATCTCCACCTCAATCCTCTCCACTGACTTCAAACTGGTGTCTGAAGCTGGAAATGACAATAACCACGGCCATGGCACAGAGAGAACTGCTGTTGGGATAAAAGAGGAGAGAATGGCTAAGTTCAGGGCTGCCAGTGAGCCCAGCTTCCTGATTAAGTGTTCTCCTGGACCCGACAAAGGGTCAAGAATAAAAATTGACCCAACATCCCCTCCCACCTCGATAGCTGTAGTTGGGACTCAGGACAGCAATAGCAGTAACTGCCATGGCAGTACTTTGTACTTGACTGTTGATAATCAGAACTCCAATAGCAACACATCATCCAATGGCTCCTCTGCTCTTACCCCAACATCGAAAGATGTCTGCCTAGATGTCAAGAGCCCAAGAAAGCGCACAGGCCCGGGTGGGGAGTCCCATGTCATTCCTGTGAAGAGGGTGTTTATTTCCCAGCAGCCACTGGCTGTAATTGACAATCCCAAACCTGGAGTCAGTGCTGCATTGAAGAAGATCCCCAGACCAGAAACCCCCACCAGACCAGAGAGTGCTCCCTGCAAAGTGACTATGAAACACACCTCTATAGGGCCCACACAGATCCTTGCTCTCTCTGACGCGCCCATCACACACAATATGGGCTCCCAGACTGTTGTCAAACCCCTGGCCTTGCTGATGAAACGCGTAGACCATTCTCTCAGCACTAATACAACAGCAGCTGGAAACAACATGCAGGGTCAGGCGTTGCTAAGGCAGATCACCAGGGACCCTCTCACCATACCAGCCAACTCAGGAGCACACGAAGCCTCTGCGATGAGAGACTTAAAGAGCACAATATGGGAGGAGGGACAGCTTGATGAGCTTCGGAAGCAGGCGTTTGCGCAGCAGATACCAGCAGAACACAAACAAGCCCCTTCTGACCAACTTTCCATTATAGCTCATCCCTCCGAGGCCTCAGGCCAGCTCAGCCTCGCGCAGGAGATGGTTGACTTTGCAGGTTCTCAGCCCAACATGGACTACTTCCCTTTTAATGACGATGACATGACCCAGGACAGTATCGTAGAGGAGCTAGTGCAAATGGAAGAGCAGATGAAGCTGAAGGGTCTGTTTAGTAGCTGTGTGGATGCGTCTTTACAAGGCCAGTCAGCCAGCAGTCAAGGCTCGATCATAAACGCTCACCAGGCCGGCCCTACTTTCTTCCACTCTGCCCACAGCAGCACCACTCCTGTCCAAACTCCCACTCCAACACCAACACCGACTCCAACTCCGACACCAACCCCCACCTCTGAAATGATGCTTGGGCACAGCATAACGAGAGAGAGCCCCTGTTCCCGCATGGCTCCAATCACCCCTGTGGATGGACAAATGGGTCGCCACACCCCCATCAGCACACCACTGTCCAACTGCAGCAGCAGCGTCCCCCCAAGCCCAGTGGAGTGCAGGAACCCTTTTGCGTTCACACCAATCAACTCAAGCATCACAGGGTATCATGATGCTAGTATTGTCTCCAGCAGCCCTGTTAAGCCCATGCAAAGGCCAATGGCAACGCATCCTGACAAGGCCAAACTGGAGTGGATCAACAACCGCTACAACAGCAACTCTGCAGGTCCTTTGCCTAACCATAGCATTGGCATTCTGCCCAGCTACCAAGACCTGGTAGATGACCAGTTCCGTAAGCCACATGCCTTTGCAATTCCGGGTCAGTCATTTCAAGCTCAGTCGAGACAGGATGCTTCTCACTTTGGCCGTTTGACCCCCATATCCCCAGTGCAGCAGCAGCAGCAACAGCAACAACAGCCGCAACAGCAGCAGCTGGTAACAGGTGTAACTACTCCCACTAAACAGGAGAGTTTTGCTGTGCCTGCACCAATGGACAACAAGGCATCAACCTCATCTGCCTCCAGCACTTTCCGTTGCCGCAGTGTCAGTCCTGCAGTGCGCCAGAGAAACGTCAGTGGCAACACCAACCCTGCAACCACCACCAATACCCCAACCAATACCACCACCCGAGTTGTGGTTTCACCCTTTAACTCCCCCATCACCTCTGAGGTGTTAAGCATCCTGTCCAGTCAGACAATTGTCTCTGTGCACAGCATGGTTCAGCGTAGCCAATCTGTGCCCCTGAACATCATGATGCAGAGTGAGATGCTGCCTCTGCAGGGTCAGTGTAACACCGCCAAAATCACCAATGTTCTTCTCAGCAAGATGGAAGCTGATGGAGATGATTCTGTCCGTGGCCTGGGCATCAACAACCTCCCCTCTAACTACACGGCCCGTATGAACCTCACGCAGATCCTGGAGACCACTCCTGACTTTGCTGAAGGAACTGCTCACCAGACTCAGCTGCCTGTTAGATCCAGCCCTGCTGCCTTTGAGCTCCAGCAGCATGGCTACCTTACCACTAACAGTGGAGAACAGGTGAGTTTCTCCACTGTGGACAGTCAAGCACAAGCGGGTCCTGGTGACCAAGACCAGCTGCAGCAGCTCCAGGAGAATCCTGTGCAGACACAACCCCAACTGCTCCTCCAGAGCACACAGCAACAGGAGGCAGAGGACGAGCAACAACAGCTGGATTTCAACAACACCGTCAAGGACTTGTTGGGGGATGATGGCGGCCTCAACCCCAGTTCCCAGTTGGTGGGTCAGGTAGCTTCCGAGCTCAACGCTGTGGCATCTGACTTTTCAAATGACATCAGACTGACCTCAGATCTGTCCAGTAGCATCACTGACCTTAACACGTTGGACACCAACCTGCTGTTTGATCCTAATCAACAGCAGGAACAATATGAAGACTCAACACTGGAAGAACTGAAGAACGACCCGCTTTTTCAGCAAATATGCAGTGATACTGTGAACTCTTTTGACTGGCTAGAAAGCAAAGACCAGCCTACTACAGTCGAGATGCTGGGCTAACGTCATCTTTTACTCTGTATGATTTCTGTTCCCTGTTGTTTGTTTGGTGCGTAAGTAGTTTATCTGTTTTTAAACTATAGTTCGTTGGGATTTGTCTGGACTTTGCCATTTGTTCTGTTAAAAGTGCCAGGCTTACCAGAAAATCACTCCTACTGACGTTTAGTTATTTCTCTCCTTTTTCATTTGTCACCCAGAGATTCAGTACTTAACCACTTTTCTCCCTCATCTGAAATTAGAAATGTAAGCATTTCGAGTAAAAGGTGCGAGTACTTGGCGGCAGCATGCACTTACAAAGTGCAGGTTCGTATGATATGACCATTAAGAGAAACATAATCTTCCTTGTTATAACCAATCAACAATGCAATATTTGTATTCAACGGACACTTAATGAAAGAAAAGATGGACAGTAAAATTGGCACAAAAGACCAAAAATGTATGCTGTTGTATACTATTTTCAGTGTGTGCGGCTCAAGTTTAACCAAATGGAGACAATATTGGGATTGTAGTATATGCACATAATAGTTGTAGTACATTTGCCTGCCATATCTGAATATTAAAAAAGGGTAGCATCTTATGCTGCCAGGTGCTGAATTTAAGACATAATCTTTATACTTTATCATATACCAAATCAGTGGAAAACTGATTCACATCTGAGCATTGTCCAAGAGTGAAATTTTCTCAAAGCCTATACTTCTTGTACTGTTTAATATCTTATAAAGGGAGTAGATTAATCAGGAGGAAGAAGATGGGAATTCAGGCCACTTTGTGGACTATACATCGAAAGGAATCAACAACTGGCTGCCTTATTCCCAAAGTCCAAGGCCTTATGCCATCTGTAGAGAGACTGTATATAGTATAATGTTAAGACTCTTCAGAACCATCCAGAGCTTCATCATATCAAGGCAGCTGTTACTCTGATGTTTTCAGTACTATTTCTTATTATTTCTGTTTTGCAGTGTTACAATATAGATGCGTATTGTATAGGCTAAAAACTACACTGTGTGCCCTTATCAGTTATGGATTTTGAGGAATTTGATATACTGTCCATAAAACATGGCAGGCACACTTTAAGTCGTGAGGGTTTCTTTGGCATGCTATACTCCCATCTTGGATAAGAATATCAATGGTATGGAGAAGGCTTAGTTACATAGAAAGCTAGAGGCTGACATTTATGTTTTGATGTCATCTTGGGATCAAAAAGAAATTAAATTATGTTTGTGGAAAATCCAGCCTTATTTCCATACCAAAGATGATCTGTTTAAATAACAAAAGAGATTATTACACATAGACACTCCTAGTAGACATTAACGGCAACAAAAAACAGGGCGACCTCGGAAATATAAAAGAGTTTTATTGCATTTGAAGAAAAGGGTTGAGTTGCGTAAATCTTATGTACAGTATGTAAATTTGTGAAAACGGTCACTGTCCTATGTTTTATAGGTAACCATGGACCTGAGAGCATGTTGAAACCATCACTGCTAGCCAGGTAGGCTATGTGATACAGTAGGATGCTTGCTTGAGTTTTTGGCTATTGTCAATGTTGTATAAGTCATGTTTAAGCTCCATCTGTAAATAGGATAGATACATAGAGATTTGATGTATCAAGACACTATATTATGGCCATTATTCTAGCTAAGTATGTGCCAATCAAAAGAGAGAAAAAAGCTTAACAGATCTATAGTCGGCAAGATACTGTATGTTGTGTGTTACATTTCTGGCTCAGTGTGTCGTAAAAGTAATGCTGTCTGGTCTCGCTTGCTGATTTTCTTTTACTTTTTTTCTATTCAAAGATAATAGGTCTCTGCAGTTGCAGAAGTGATGTGTGCTTTGAGCAGGATCAATAGCATGGTATATTGAGAAAAAAAAGTTGTGATACTGTTAGCTGGTTGCAAACATCTCTGTGACAGACATTGTGCTCAAAGCCTTTCAGCAGACACTGGAAAAGAAAAAAACAATTACTCATGTTTCAACAAACTTTGGAGGTTCACATTATTGCACTAAATTTGTATGACACATTGCTTTGCCACATCTTTATGGACAAATGTAATGATGGATGCCAACAAAAAAAAAAGAAAAAAAATATTTTTTATGACAAGATGAGTAGGGAAATTAACTGTCAGAAAATGACTAATTGTCTTGTAGCAAAATGTGCATTAATCTCAGTGAGATACACATTTCTTACTCATTCTCATACATGAGAATATAAAGCATTAAGGGGGGGAAAAAGTTAAACAACCTTTTAAAACCTACATGCTCATTATGTTGATAAATGATTGTACGCACGCATGTGTGATGACTTCTGTTGTACTTTGTATTCTTGGTAACCACTGTCTTCTGTGATTTGGGCAGGTTCTGTTAACCAGACTGGCAGTGCTAGTTTCATAGGTTTGATTACTTTTGTTGTGTGCTGTTTACTAAGTTAATGTTGTTCTATATGTTATGTTCATAATGACTGTTTTCTGTTGATTTTACATATTCTTATTTTGCAAACTGCATTTGTGAAGAAATTTAACATTTTCTCGTAATCTTTTCTTAAACAATAAGGCACTGATATTTGAATTTGAATGAAGGAATGCACCTCTTCATGAGTACAGGAGCTCCATCAAGCAGTGACTCTGATTCTTTACCTTTGACTGACCCAGAACCAACTGTTTGACTATCTTGTCCATTTCTAACAGTAGAAAAAAAAGAAGAAAAAAACCTCCTCCGTGGTGTTGTCTGGTGTACTGCTTAATGTACAGTAGCTTGTTAATATTGCAATTGCGTTGTTTCTTTTTTCAATGGAAAGTACTCACTGGTGAGATTTTTAAAGTGGTTTTAAAAGCCAATAAACTTTTTTAAAGAATGTTCTTGTGTGTTTATGTGCGAATGATTTTGTATTTTACTGTAGTGAATAAAGAAAAGAGAAAGTAAACTTATTAGTATTGTAGTTTAAAAATAATCTAAATTAATAGTTGAACTGGTTGATTTGTTGGCTAAACAATTAATATATTATGTGTCATGGACAGTACTGTTAAAATGTCTCTGGTTAATGACAAGGTTTTAGGAAAGAAATGTAGATCCAATACAAACTTTGCAAGACAAAAACACAGTTCTGATTGGACTAAACGTAGGCTTATGACATGATACTGTGGATTTTTCCAAATGTGCTAATACTGGTGTTTAATTGCTTTTGCTCAAACACCACACACTTAATATTTTAGCAATCAAATCTATTCAAACCTTTCCATCACCTTCTTGGCTTGAAGTCAGAGGTCATCAGCTCTTCCAATGACCTCTTAGGTCAGCAGGGGGTGGCCTCTCCTAGCGACTAGCTCCAGCCAATCAGAGCCCAGCTCGTTGGTCCTCTGCTCTGCTTTCCCAGGGCCTCATGATATTCATAACATGTTAATGACCTTAACCCTATTGATCTTGGCCAAACAGCCTAACCTTTTAGCCATGTGGAGCCCTCCACAACACAACAAAGACCCTGTTTGGCTGTGAATGTGTTATAACCATTTGGGAACGTGAGTCAACAGATTTCATGAGCAATACAATAATAGATTTCCTGTTTGTGTACACCATGTTTATAATGGGAGAATATAACACTACAGATAGAGTGAGGCAGCAGTGTAGACAATTCATGTTTAGTTTTGTTCATTTACCATCCTTCTCACAACTAAAATCATCAGTGACGGTTTTGTGAGGGAGAAACAAAATATTTGCTCTTTTTTTTTAATCTATGCCAACTAATGCATGTCAATAATATGTCTGAACACAGAGGACACTTTATATCAGTAAATTAGTTGATAACCATCGATGACAAATAAACAACAACAAAGTGTGTTTCCTAATAAAGAGAAGGTGATTGAAATACATATTAAAATAGTCATAAAATTATTTTAAAATCTAAACTATTGAGTAAACACATTACACGATGCTATTAACCTAACCTTTGATTTTGAGCGTGGACTTATAACTACGGCTTTAGTTGATTAAATCAATAGTTAGATGTAATCAATACATAATTACACTCTGCTCTCATTTGTTTGATATTGAAGTGTGGAGGTGCATGTCTATGTCAATACTTCCTTAAAAGCATTACACAACAATTCATAGACATTGTTGAGAATATGAGTTTCATAATATCTATTAAAAGGCACAACATAGTTCCCATCCTGAATGTGATGACTGCATTTACCTGTATCAATGGATGTGTTTTGCTGATACAGCATGGCTGATCTCACAGCTGGAGCCCATTGTATTGCTATTGAATGAGGGCTGGGAGACGGGAGGGTCATTGTCAAAAGACACGGCCACCGGATCAATATCTGAATTCATTAGGCAGCTGACTTTCAGCCATCAATATCTCCTCATAATTACCAGGTTTTGTGGTAGAAGCAGATGCTCTTCAGTGTGACCTTATTACCAGTGGCCTTTGGTAACTGATAATTCTCTATGTTCACCTCATTTTGTTGTCTAATATACCATGCACAGAAAGAAAGATCTCACAAGACTAAGTTGCTAAATGGAAAATCAGTATAGTTGATTTCTGATCAAATCGTAGTTTGAAATGTACTGTATAGTGACATAGTCTATGTGCCTAATTAGAACTTGACTTGTAAATGCATTTCATCTTTATATAGTTTGTCATCAGCTTGACTGAAATACATAAAAACAATTTAAGATAAGTCTAATCAATTATAAAGCCTCCACCATTCACCAAAACTCCACTAAAAAACAGTAAAACGGGGAAAAGGTCAGAAGATTAACAGAGGAGGGATCCCTCTTTCAGAACAGACAGATATGCAGTACATGTCTTATATATACAGAACATAACATGGAGAAAGAGAATGACATTATTATGAATACAGCGTGAGCAGGTATAAGAGGCTAAACTCAATGATACCAAATAGACAAACTATATATTCAACTACAAAGTAATGAATGCCAAATAACCAAATGTGAATATCGATACATTATTATTATTATTATTATTATTATTATTAGCCAACACAGATCCTGTTTGGCTATGTGTTATAACCATGGGACCTTCTTGGAGATCTTTGCTGCTAGTGTCACCTCCAGGTGAGGAACTATAGGAACAATCACCATCTCTGGTCATCACATCCTCCTGTAGGTGCAACGAAGGAAATTTCCCAGTTGCTGTTTTGTGGCAGTTCCTCCTGGAGGCCCCTGGGGTCCCCCAGACCTCAGTTGTATGAGACGCACTTGCTTCTGGCCAGCACTGTCTGCGCATGCGTGGGGGCGCCCCCCGGCACCCCTGTAGATCTGTTGGTCCTCTGTCTCAGGCAGAAGTGCTTTTGGGGATTTACGGACAGCACGCAGGGCAGCGGCGGTCCGCTGGCAATGACACACAGAGCCGGATAAATGGGAAAGTTTAAGATGAAGGTCCACCAACACTGGCTGTTTATTGCTTTGTTTCTTCCTTTATCAAGTAAGTGTGTTTTGTGTGTTTGTTACTGACGTTATCGTTGTGAATATAACCTGTGTGCTGACCTGATAAGGGGACCGTTGATGGCGTTACGCTAACGTGGGCTTTCAATGCGTATTGCTCGCTAACGTCGTTGCTCCGACCAGATAACTGTCATTATTTTGTTCAAAGACAGCGTTGTTTTTCTGAACATTGAGTAAAATTAGATTATTAGTCAGGTGGTTCAACTTTAACTGCGTCGCTACGTTTAGTCCTGCGTTTCTCTATCATTAAAGTTACGTCGGTTCGGCTGCGGATGCTGACG
The DNA here is from genome assembly GCF_910589615.1 of Taurulus bubalis. Classification (NCBI taxonomy): domain Eukaryota; kingdom Metazoa; phylum Chordata; class Actinopteri; order Perciformes; family Cottidae; genus Taurulus; species Taurulus bubalis. The sequence goes on along the minus strand of NC_136597.1, from coordinate 18,198,354 downwards.
AACTGACGCCTAATATTTGATATTTATGACAGCAAATATTAAAACACCGTGCCATACTTTTTTACATTACATCACTGTTTCTGAAAAATATATGGTGTCTTTTATATTATTTTTTAATATACATCAATAACCACCCGAATACAGCTGATTTACACAGTCTGTCATACTTACAAATGAATGGCAACAACATTATTATGTGTGCATTTTAATAACATCAAGTTGATTTTCTTGTGATATTACATGATGTGTCACGCTACAGAGTTATCTTGCACTTGTCGTCTTTCATTACAACTGTTTAGTAATGGTCCCGTTCTTTTCCAACAGGTGTTTTATGTTTCAGCGAGTTGTCCTTCATCACAGAGCCCAGTGACCTTACCTTACTACCAAAGGACCCTGCTGTCCTGGACTGCCAGGCCCATGGGCTGCCTCCAGTCACCATCAAGTGGCTGAAGAATGGAGTTAAGTTGGCAGAAAGTGAGCACATACAGTTTCTGCCCAATGGCTCCTTGTACATACCAAAGATCGAGAACACCAAGGAGGATTCAGATGAAGGATTCTACCAGTGCCTCTCCCAGAACAAATATGGAGCTATCCTGAGCCAAAGATCACGTCTGACTATCGCAAGTAAGTATGGAGCTCAGAGTGAAAGTGATTGTCTGAGGCCAACAGGGACCGTATTCCTGTTTCAAACTGTTGGAAGGATGTGTTAAACTTGTTGGTGGTATCCACTTTGTGGTGTCAACATCCAGGCATCAGAATGGCAAGTTCATGGGTTATTAACCTGGAGATAGGAAGCAGATGTACCCCACCCAACTTTTTTTTTCTTTACTGAGGAAAAAACACTAAAGTCTGAGTTTCAATGTTATTGGAAGTTGTTCAGACTTGGTCATGCTTGAGTTTAAAGCTGTCAGTCCAGTTATAGGGTCATTTTAAGAGACAGTTAAAGGTAGATGGAGAGTCAATCTAAAAGCTCATAAATACGCTATAAACAGGCAGCCCTGACTCCCTGAGTACTCTGTGTGTTCCCTGTTTTGAGGAAACACACCACTTGCACACTTATAAAAGTATACAGGAAGCATTGAGAAAAAGTTAGAAATTAGCCTTCTCTAGTTAGTTAGTGGGATTGTATTGTCACTGCAGATTGTGGCTCTGTGCAATTGCTATATGGTCTGCCACACAGAGGAATCTCTGAAAGGCCACTTGCCTTTTAGCCTTTGTGTGGAGTAACCCTGACCGCACCAGAAGAAAAGGCTAGGTTTTCAGGGCATTTGTTTGTCCACATATCAGTGGACAGGACAGCTGTGTCTATTCAATGGGCCTGGTCTACCGTGGACTCTTTTCACAGGTTTTGGAAGGCACATCTCTTGACTGGTGTGATGGAAACTAACTTCTGAAATATACTGATTTTGACACTGACACTGAGGTTAGCAAGTTTGGGTTAATATGTCTCAATATTCAACAGTACAAAACTATGAAGACCTAGATAGGAAGATATTTCTAATAGTAGAAAATACAAACAGTAAAATGACACACCAATTCTGCTCTAAAGGGAAACAAAAAAAAGGATGACCACATAAAAATCAAGTTCGGCCTGGCGTCCAGCCTTTGTCAGTGAAAGGGTTAAAGGTTTTTTGGTCAGCTGTAGGCAGGGAGTGGAGGATGGGCCTCTTCTGTGCTTCCCTTCTGTCCAGAGGTCCTGGGGGTCAGGGGTCAGCAGGGAAAGCCTTTGTGACTGACGTCACAGGCCTGCTCTGGCTGGGCTGCCCTGCTGTTCCGTCTTTCATCCCACAATCCCTTTCACTGGATCAGTTCCTCTGTTGCCCTGTCAAGCAGAACCCTTTTGTTAAAGAAAGCCAAGTTTGTCATGTGATTGAACTGGCCTGATATTGCAGTAAAAAGAGATGATCCTTTCAAAAACACGTTTAGATTCAGGAGGTATTTTCCTGGTTTTAGGACTACATCACTAGTTTCAGCACCTCTTGGATTTACAGAGGTGTCAGCTATCTCGTATATTTTTTTTACAATATCCTCAAAACCAGTACATATGTTCTCTACAATTATCATTAAATACTACTAAGGCATTTCATATGTGATATGAACAACATACGTTTAACAAGATCCTCTTTTGTAGACTGATGGTAAACTGACTTCGATCTGGCTCCCAGTTTGGGCTAAAATTGAATGGACAGGGGGTTGAAGCAAACTTTGACCTCTTTAGAGAAACCTTTGTGCTTTTTGACCTAGACATTGATTTGTTCTTTACAACAGAGGTGAGCATATTAGCGGATCAGTCTGTGCAGGCCACACCCACCATCCACATCACTGATCCCAGCACAAGGGAAGATGGTCTCCCAGTAGAGAGTAAACAACTTATTGTTTCCAACTTCCAACCTGGTGTTGAGGTCTTTTCATGATCACCAGTCACCTGTGTTGTCTTAGACAGAATAAAGGGATCATTCCAAACTTATTGAACATTGGAACATAATTGCATGTATTTTGGCATGAAATTTGGTTGTCATGTATTAATGCTAAAGCAGACCTACTGCCATTCCTAAGGAATAACTCGCAAACAAACCCAAAAGGATAATTTGCCATGGTTTAGGCTTACTTCCTAATTCACTTCACGTATGCAGGGTTTCCAGTATATGTGTGTAATATTGATGAGATTAGGTCTTGAATTAAAGGATTGCTCTTTAATTTGGATGACCAAAGCTGAGGATTTACCGTAAATGTGGAGCTTCAGTGGGAGAACAGGGTATTGATTTTCTTCAACATGATATTGACTTCCTTCCTGTGAGGGAGGGGGAAGGGAGAGAGTTACCACCTTAATGAATAAAGGTCATTGGTCATATCTTACAGAGTGTTCTGGAGAGAAATGCAGATTGGGGGTTGTTACTTGTGGTGATTATTGAAAGGTTTTTTTAATAAACATAAACAGAATGTGACTCAGCAACTTATTCACAGTTGTTTTAGTCATTTTAAAGCAAGTATACTTCATCAGTGTCTACATAGTAGGGTCTAAGCTTAACATAGTACATTATGTACAACATGAATCTGACAAAAATCCTGTGTTTAAGTATCACATCATGACTTCTGCGAGAAGTCAGGGATAGCGGTTGCTGACAATCCTTCTTATGCAAAGATTATTGATTAGTTTGTATCTATAACAATGCATCATTCTGTGTCATTCTTTAATTGATCCATTGATTGGACCAGCTGGTCAGTCTGGCACCTCATCTGCACACAACCAAGATCATGGTGTCTTCCAAAGATCAATTCCCTTCATACAATCAGTTAACATCCATCAAAGTCAGGGCTTTGCATGCATAATGTATAATGCTTTACCAAATATTGAAAGAAAATGCTATATTTAGTGACAAACACACAAATAACAGCAAAACAAATTGCTGTGAATAATCATGGTTGAACATTCAGCAGCCCACAACGAAAACAACTGCTAATTGATTTAATAATAAACTAATGAATTACGTTTTAGTTGAAATATTCTACTGCTGATATTTCAACCGTGATTGATTTTTTTTTTTTTCACAGGTATCTCAGAGTTTGTGTTGCATCCTGTGCCTATGGTGGCGGCTGAGGGTTCATTGGCACGATTCTCCTGTGCTGTCACCTCTAGCCCTCCTGCCACTATCACCTGGGAGCTCAACCAAAGCACATTACCACTACGAGCAGACAGGTACCTACGCCTTGAGTCATTTTAGACACCATTGTGTCCACTTGTTTTGTGGACCGTGTATTTAGAAGCAGCTCCCAAATTCTGTTGCAGTCTACATATGCCCTCCAGTTTTTCCCCTAATGTTACCGTTTTATGTTCCCAGACTAACAGTTTTGCCCAACGGAGTCCTTCAGATCCACAATGTACAATTGGAAGATGCTGGACAATATCGATGTGTGGCAACTAACATCGGCAGCCATTTGAAGAGTAGAGAAGCCACATTGACAGTCAACCAAGGTACAGAGACTGCATTAACTGGATTTTAGGAATGAGCGTTAAACCATTATGTTATATAGGTAATGAATTTTTTTTTTTTTACATTTTCCTTTTTTGTGAAGGTGCACGCCCTAAACCACGTCAGCGGCCAAGAATCATTGCAGGACCTCAGAATGCCACAGTTTCCCTTCACCAAACTGTGGTGCTGGAGTGTGTGGCCACAGGCAATCCCTGGCCCATCATCTCCTGGAGCCGTGCTGACAGTAAACCCATTGATGTGTACAACGCCAAAGTGCTGGGCAATGGAAACCTTGTTATTACTGATGTCAATTCCAAGCACAGTGGAGTCTACCTCTGCAGGGCCACCACCCCTGGAACCCGCAACTACACTATTGCTGCAGCCAACCTCACAGTTCTAGGTACAGTAAACTCTGAAGTAGTTACTGCTTCTCATTGCTTCTCACATTCCAAAGCCTTCACTTTTGCAGATGGAACTCATTTTATACGCAGAGAATAAGACTATGCCCGCTTGTAGAGGAAGTGTTATTTGCAAGATGCCAGACAATTAGTGTTTTGTAGTTTAACAAATGGAAAGGATAGCCTTGGTTTTCATCACTTTTCTCTTACTGTTTTAGTGCCACCATCCATTGTCGAGAGGCCAGAGAGCCAGACCCGTCCAAGAGCAGGCACTGCTCGGTTTATGTGCCAAGCAGAGGGAGTGCCTCCGCCACGCATCATGTGGCTAAAGAATGGAGAAGATGTTCACTTAAATGGGAGGATTACGATGTACAACAGGTATTGCAATCAAACATAACTAAGTACTGTGAAAATCATCAGTTTCGATTGAATTTCTTGAGGTTAGTACTGATTGTTAATGTTTTGTTTATTGCTTCACAGTAAATTGGTGATTACCCAGATCATCCCTGAAGATGATGCCATCTATCAGTGCATGGCAGAGAGTGAACAGGGTTCTGTGCTGTCATTGGCTCGCCTTATTGTTGTCATGTCCGAGGACAGGCCCAGTGCACCAAGAAATGTCCATGCTGAGACCATCTCAAGCTCTGCTATCTTACTGGCCTGGGAGAGACCGCTCTACAATGCAGACAAAGTCATTGCCTACTCCATCCATTACATGAAGGCTGAAGGTGAGACCAAAAGGAAGACATTTCATTCTCAATTATTTTAAAAGTTTCATTTAAACTGTTGTGAACTGGGAGTTGTGAAAGTGTGAAAAGATGCAAGATCACAGTCAACCACAATAGGCTATCTCACGCTCACATGTGATAATCTTTCTTGGTGAAGGCCATCTGTTGTTGCTGCTACAGAGCAGAGGTCAAGGAGGACTCAGAATGGCAACCTCACCGAAATAACAACAGGTTTAGCCAGCCCATTGTCCACTCCCCAGCTCATTCTGCTTGCAGTTAAAGGGACAGGGTATCTTTTTGAAAACCTGATAGTCTTGCAAACCAGTAGCATTTAACATAATGCATCAATGTAACAGTTAAGTAACTCTATTCAGATAAATCTGCATTTGTAGTAAACACATTTTTAGATGTTTAATTGGGTTTGCTTCAAGAGTCCTGAAGGAATTTATGTGGCTGTGCCTTGTGTTACAAATGTTTATAGAAAAGATGAGTAGCATTCAGAAACTGCCAGCGTCAAGCTTTTCAAAACACTCACTGTTTACATGTTACATGTCTGACAACCTTTCATATAAGTCTCTTCTTCTTTGGATAATCTTCACCTATTTCCTAACCCGATCTGTTCCATGTCAGGTCTAAACAACGAAGAATACCAAGTTGTGATTGGCAACGACACGACCAGTTATATAATCGATGACCTTGAACCAGCTAGAAACTACAGCTTTTACATCGTTGCTTATATGCCAATGGGAGCCAGTCGTATGTCAGACCAAGTCAGTCAGCATACCCTGGAGGATGGTAAGCATAGATCACTGAGTCTTCCAACATTCCTTGCAGTAAATCACTCTGGTAGTTAAGCTAACATGCATGCGAAGTGATTTGTGTTCAGAGCACATTTTGAGTGGAAATAAGGGGGAATGGCATTCTGGTGTTAGCACAATGTTCTCCTCACTAACTGCACATTTGTAAATATAAAGATATATAACAATTTGGTTGTTGCCATTCATGTTTGTATTGTAAAGAAATCGGACTCAATCATTTTTTTATATATCCATATCCACAGTGCCTTTGCGTACTCCAGAGCTGAGTCTGATCAGCCAGAGCGTCACAGATATTCAGGTGATTTGGCAGCCGCTGCCTGCCAAGTTGAGCCGCGGTCGGTTGTCTGCATACAGACTATCCTATCGTACAGCTGCGGACAGCACTGTCACCTCTTTGGAGTTACCTCAGAACAGCACTGAATATCTGCTGGAGGGCCTGCAGCCTGACACCATCTACCTGCTTCGCATGGCTGCAGCCACCCGTGTGGGCTGGTGTGAGCCTTCTACTTGGTCCTCGCACCGCACACCTAAGACCTCCAACAGCAAAGGTAAACCTGCAGAACGCTTAAACAGAAATGTTGCCAGGTTGAATCGAGGAGTTTTGTTCACTTTGTTGCTAAGTTTTCAAGCATAATTTAATTTATTCTTATGGGTCAAATAAGGCAACAGGCATCTTCGGCAAGATAAGAAGTAAACCACAGGTTGCTATAGAGTAATAGAGTCACGTGGTGCCAACATTGCAACTGGCTATGCTTTGCTTTTGTTGAGTCGCTGTTCTGCAGCTCTTAGAATACCAGGAGGATCACTACAGCTCATGCAGAGTGGCTGGCTTATTGCTAGAGTTTGCTCTTGTAGCATTGTCCCACACTCTTTGTGTTGGTTACTCAGGAACCTTTGCCCTTCGCTGTCAGTGATGTTAGAGTGGCCTCAGTCACGGGTCATAAAGAGAGGGCCTCAGGCATCTATGTGGGGGAAAGAATAGCCTCTTTTCATGGCCTGGTGTGTTGGGGGAGGCTGTTTGTCCACCAAACTGGACTTCTTGTTTTCAAAAGTTTGGTTATATATTTAGGTGATGAAGAGCAGCACAGCCGACATTCTTTTACGAGCAAGATCTAAAACATGCTGGTGAAAGAACATTCTCCCAAAATGTAATGTGTATTGGTGCATTTTCTACCAATATGCAGCTTAGCTAATAACTAGTTCACACCCAAAACATTGTGTTAATGAGATGATCCTCCATCCTTTTTCATTACCCAATGCAATGTCCTGTTGTTTTTTGTTTAGTCTTGCTTTGTGCTCTGCAAATTGTTTAAATATGAGTGTGTATTGATAACATTCCCCCTGTCTCTGCCCCATAGTGCCTTCAGCCCCTACTCTTCAACTTGAGCCGCTTAACTGCACCTCCATTGTGGCACGCTGGCAAACCTCCCCACAATCTGTGGTTGTCCAGGGTTACCAGCTGTGTTACCACGAGGAAGGCCAACCGGAGCAGCCTACCATCCAGCTGCAGGCTCAAACCTATAGCTACACCATCAGTGGCCTTGGTGAGTGATGCACTTGTCATAGCTGTCTGTTTGTGAGATGATGGGATGGTGGATTGAATGAGAAACATATAACGTGTATATTTGACTATGTTAGTGCATTTCTACCACCTAGACCTGTACTACATTTGGTGTCGAGACAACAGAGAGTGACCGATGGGTTCTTAATCAAATTTGGTCCCAATTTAATTCAATGGGCAGTTGGAAGCTATATTTGCATTTTACCCTCTGGCCTGATCAATATGGGCTGACCCCTCTTGCCTAACCAGTAGCCCCTCCAGTCTGGCTGCAGAATTGTGTGAGAGCAGGCTCCCAGGGTTAGAGGTCAGGATCCAGATGTCCCTCCCACCACCGTTTCCCATCCTGCGCCTTGCATAATTACCCCTGGCCATTGTGTTCTATCCAGTGCCAGACCTGCCCTGTAAGGCCCTGGCCACTACCCCCTTTAGCTGGACACTGAAGCACACAAACAAAGACCCCTGGGACTGACCAAAGCTGGACCGAGCCACTGACCCCGAGTCGTGAGACAGCAGTCCTGGATTGGGACCCTGCCCCCACTGGTCATCTGTGCTGTCCATGTCAATAGCTCTGAGCAATCTATATGCAGCGTTAACCAGGGCCATCAAAACTGTTAACAAAATATTTTTGTCTGATGTGAGTCTTTAGACACAGTGCAGTTAATGCCCAAAAAGTTGAAATAACAATGGGTAGATTATTAGGAATTTCAAAATGTTTTTGTCGTAATACCTTACTCGATCTGTAAAAACACTTCAGTTTGTTTATCTGTTGATAATCACACAAGCTGCTGTGATTGGTCCGATATCACTAATCTCAATATACGTTCTGTTTTGGAGCCATGTTTCTTTCTGCGTTGCTCCAAGTTTAAGGCTATAACACAACGCCAGTAGGAAGGACGTGAAAGGGGGAACAAAAGGGGCCCAGCTCCTCTCCCACAGTCCTGCACCCAGATTCCTTCTGTTCTATCTTGGCCTGACCTGCTGACCCCAGTCAACCCCCTCTCCCCAGTCCCATAGGCCTAGGATCCCAGCAGCTGAACGCTGCCCCTGGCCCAGCCCCCACAACAGGCCTGGACACACCGCCTTCACTGGTCAATACCCATAGGCTGACCTTTCACACCAGCGGCATAAAACAAATCTTAACACCCACGTTTCAAACAAAAGCTTCCCACCCCCAGGCCCCAACGATCTAGCTGGGTCTTTTAGCCAGTACTTGATACAGCCTTTTCTTTCCCATACTTTTCAAGTTTTAGCGAATCTCACCTCTGTTGGTATATTACATTTTTGTGATTTGTTTTTATTGTGTTTGAAAGCACAACCTAGTGCTGATAGGGTTTCATAGCTGTACAATCTGTATATGTTTTCAAAAGGAAAATAAATATATCTTTGTGATAGTTTTTATAGAGCTTATTGATCATGTCACCATTTTTACTGGGCCTTGGGGCTGGTTGATCTTTCTCATGCTCCTTACACATGACAACACATGATAACTGAGAGGTTGGGGTGACTCAGGAGACCATGTCCCATTGTTCATGCATAGGAAATGGCCATTTATGACCTACAAACGTCCCCTCCTGCAGCTAATTGCCAAAGTGTCTGCTCTATTTGTTAACCATCACCTCTAGTATGTTATTGGAGATATTTCAGAGTTTGGAATTATTAACCAAATCTTTGGCCCCTATTGGAGTATTTATTAGAAAGAATTTGATCATTATAATGTCAATTTGGCCAACCTTTCGCCAACCTTTAGTTTAAGCAACATGGGCAGAAATAAACAATGTATTATTTGTGTTTCAGACCCAAGGAGAAAGTATCATGTCAAGATTCTAGCTGTCAGTCAAGCTGGAGATGGCTATCAGACAGACCAAACAATTAGTACCCCGGGATGTGTGTGTAAGTACATTTCTCTGTTGTTTGTTTCAAAAGTCTTACAATTTAAAATGGAATTCAAACCTGTGATGAAAAAAATGCATTTTGTTTGCATTGTTCAGCGGCTAGAGACCAACTGGCAGCAGCCCCTCCGCCTCCAGATCATGTGACTGTCTTGGCCAACAATGCATCTGCAGTGTCTTTAAGCTGGAGCCGTCCTACTTTCCCCTCTGGAAAGGCTGTCAGCTATACAGTCCGCTGTACACCTGTGGGCACCCACAACGTCTCTGCTATACGCTACCTACAAACGTAAGCTGGGAACCCTCTCGAAAATCTGTATTTCACATCCAACATAATTAATAACACCTCCAAAAGATATTTTGGTTTGTGTTTAAGTTTTGTTATAGTGCATGTTTATGAATTATGTCTGTGCCCTTTAAACACTTGCTGTTTGTAATGGTGATATAGGTATTTAAGCTTACCCTTCAGTCTCACATTTTATCGCAGTCAGTAGCTCTGGATTATTGTCTGCCAAATGTCCATAATGTATGAATGTGTCTGCCCACAGGACCAGACAGAGACTGATGGTTCAGAATTTGAATCCAAACACTCGTTATGAGTTTGTTGTGCGTCTTCATGTGGACCAGATGTCGAGTCCCTGGAGTTCTGTCTTTCACCATCAGACTCTGCCAGCAGGTAATATTGTAAATTGCTGTAGTATAACTTGACTATGACCATGACTATGTTGGTGTTTATGTATCCCACCCCTCTGCTGTCCAGACTCATATCAGATAATCATATTTCTCATTACTTTTCTTAGTAAGTGTTGTTTAATGTGCATGTGGTTTCTCTGTGTGCAGCACCTAGACAACCACCTGCAGGAGTGCGAGTAAGTCTGATCGAGGATGACACTGCTCTGGTGTCCTGGAGGGAGCCCGTAGAGCCCAATGTGGTGGTTACGCGCTACACCATCCTGTACGCTTCCCAGAAAGCCTGGATGGTGGGACGCTGGCAAATATTGCAGAGGGAGGGTGAGTAGTGGACTGGATCATGTATATAGAGAGTATGCATAGCGCATACAGTAGCAGAACATTACATAGATAGATAGTGAAAACAATGAAGTAATGTCACAAAAGAGATTTACAAAATTCCCGTAAGCACAATTGTCTTACCACTGTATATATTTAAAGCACTTTTATAACCGTAGTATGAGTGTTGGAGTGCTGCTGCAATTTTAAACATATAGGAACAATTTAATATATCTTACCCTGTAGATTGTGTATCACCATCCACAGAGGACCCTTCTCTCACCCCCAAGTTATATTGGGTTGTGTGTCATCTGAACTCTCCAGCTTCAGATATACCTGTAAGAGTACAGGGAGCTGTAAATTATGATACATGCTGGAAACAGATATTCATGCAACATTAAGTGCACCGGTATACGTTTTCTGTATTTCTTTTGTGTATGTGTTGATCTGTTTACAATAGTAAGGAAGAAAATAACAGGAAAGTAGAGCAAACAGACAATGTAAAGTACAAAATAAGAGGAAATACAAATAATAATAAAAGTTAAAACAAAAACAAAAATGTTTCCTGTATTTCTAATCCTTGCTGCTTTTGTTTACAGGGAGCCACACAATGGCCCTGCTGGAGAAGCTGGAGGCCGGGAATGTTTACCTGGTGAAAATCTCTGCCTCCAACCACGTCGGTGACGGGCCTTTCTCAAACATTGTGGAGTTGGCGCTGAAGCGTGGAAACACCCACCGCAGCAAGAACCCCAGGCACTCTGACACCTTCCCCGATACGACAGGTAAGCACCATGAAACACTGAGCATACATGATAGAGGTATAACTTGATGAGTTGATTCATTTGTTATACTAAGCTGCTAGTTATGTGGCAGGAAGTTTATGATTATATGAAAGCAAAGCTATACTCTGAAGTTCGTATTCTTAGCTTAAAATGTATTGTTTTGAATTTCTCTCAGGGTTTAATGTAATATTAGGGTTTGATAAAACTATTAAAATCTATCCCAGCTTCATTAAATCTATGTATATTGTGCTGATAAAGTGCATTTTTACTGTGAGGAGATGTATTTTGACTTTAGTATAGATTCATTATGGATTATTTGTTTTACTTCATTTTACATTTTTACTTAACTTTTTAATTCACGTCAGTCCTGCACAAAGCGTTGATCATGAATGGTAAACAACAATAGATGAATGTGAATGAATGTTTGTTAGCCATTAGTTTTAAGGCTGAGAGTATTAACTTCTGTTTTCCTTCAGCGTTATCTCTCCTCTGTTTGTTAATTTTATCTAAATAGTTGTGTAACGTGTAATCATTTCTCATCTGTTTATCTTCCAGTCATATCTGATGGTCTCTACCACATAGACCACAGGTCTATGACTGGGATCATTGTTGGTGTGAGCATCGCCTTGGCCTGTATTATTATGTGTGCCTTAATCCTCATCAGTAAGGGAAGACCAAGGTACTGATCATGATCATTTGCAATAATGAAAAAACTATTGACAATTAATTCATAAAAAATGAAAAATCTTTTTTTGGACATTTGTTTACATTATTATCTTTGTATGACTTATAGGAAATCCTCCAGTCCCAAAGTAATTGCTGTGGGAGCTGCTGAAGGTCCACATGTTGGGTTGTCGCTGCCCAACGAACACCATAGAGAGAATATTGAGGCTCTTATACCCATGATAAGTCACCACTTTCTAGATATCAAGGTGAGCCAAACGAAAAGAGAGAGAGAGTGATTGGTCGTGTGATAATGAGTCTTACTTTAATACATTTTTAAGTTTCACAGTTACTTGTTCAATGTTCAAAAAAGCACAGGACCATGAAAAGAATCTGCGTTTCTCATATATCATCTCATTTGCCACAGGGTGAAGCTAATGTGATCATAAATAGTGCCGGTCCAATCAGCAGCAAGAATCAGAGCAAGGGGTGGCTGTTCTTCAAGAGGGAGATCAGGATTCCAGCTGAAAGCGATGTAAGTGATGCATCATTATTCTGGTCAATCAGCTTTCTTGTCAGTCAGATTCATTATTTGTATCTTAATTTCCATTTTGTCATCTCTATCCCATTAGGCTGAGAGGAGAGCCAGCTTGTATGAGACTGGCAAAACAGTTTTGAGGTATGAGGGGCAGTTTGGTTCGGCGCCCTTGGCTCCTTCGTCCCGGGAGATCCTCTATGGACCGTATCACTCGGAGAGCTCTCACACCAGTGAGGGCAGCCAAGAGACGGGAGACTCCGGACACTACTCCAACGAAGAAAGCAACGAAGAGGTGAGCAACCCTTCGACCAGCCGAAGCTCCCGACCTGAATCTTTTGGGTCGGTCGATGGCCCCACTGCCGCCCAGCTGAAACAGTCATTTGAAGTGGAAAAGGAGGAGACGTTGAACCATCCCCTCCATCACTCCGACCCTGATGCGACTGGCTTCTGCTGCGTCTCAGTATGCGCTCATCCTGCCCCGCACACGTCGCAAGCAATCGGCTCATGACACCACACAGCCTAGATCTGCTCTCCAGCAGCCGAAGCTTTCGCCACTTCTACCTCGTTCGCTTCCTGAGATGAGCCCCTCGGTTATTTCCTGAGGCACAAGGGATCAGGAAGCCAGCTGCCTCGATGGACGAAATGTGCTTTCGCTTCGGATCTACCTCAGGATTTTGTATGAATGCTTGTTATAACATTTCATTTCCATTTTTTTTAACTTTCTACCTTTGTTTGTCTGTTTGGCGTAGTCTGTCCTAAACCAAAGCTCACCCATGATGAATGTTAAAAAGAATGTCAGATATGTACTGTGATACATTTTCATTATATTTAATTCCTTTCCACTGGAGCAGAGGGTGAAGTGGGGCCCTTTTGACTGATTATCTACCTCCGTGTTCTGTTCTTGTGTATACACTACTACCTCCTTTTCACCATATATTGTGCAGTATTATCTCAGACTCAGGGGGCAAAGTGAAAACATTTTATTGCCATGTCTTTTTTGAATTTTCGAAACTTTTATTTTCACGGTTTTAAGAGCTTTTGTGTCACATTGTTTGTCTTTGAATGATGTATGTAGTGAAAATAACAAGTGCATTAGATATTGTCAAGCTAATTGAGCTTTATCATACAATATCGTTTGGCATTTCCAGTGCACTGAACTCAAAGCTTTAACATGGCCTTAGTATCGAAAGGGCTTTGCATACTATAGAAGATGAGATCCAAAGACGGGAAAAATTGTACCCAAAGAGTTTTTGATAATACAATATTCTAAGGCAACCACAAATATAGAGATTATACATTAAGGGTGCGTTTGCCAAAATATTGTTCTTGCCATTGATGTAAATTTCCCTTAGAATGGTGGTTTGAATGCTTTACTCTGTGTAAACTTTCTTGATGCTTTATTCTGGTGAAAGCTTTAGCACAAGTCTCCCCGGCTTGTGGTCCATTTGCCTTCTCAACCATTGCTAAATGCAGCGGTGATGCCGATGCTACTATCCAAAGAGTTGTCTCCTTCCTCAGATGGGTATGGCTTTTCATTCAGTTGATCCTTGGTCCTTTGAGGTGGAAATATTTGACACGAGACCAACGATCCAGTTTGTCCTGCCAGTGATAGATGATGATATTTATTCTTTGTTTGGAGAATCATCTGTTACCGATCAACAATATAGCTGCATGGGGAAGAATTCTCTTTCTCTCTCCATGATATTTCATGTCCAGGTGTGACAATGAAGGATTCAGACTATCAAAATGGAAAACCCTATGTGTGAAGAGCAACATAATCATTTTTTATATCTTTGTAATACAAATAATCCTAACCAAAGAAATTTGAAGTCCCTTTTATTTAGTGATTTTCTTTGGTTTCATTTACATTATTTGCATTTAAATGTGATATAATTTCCAATGGTTTTGATTGCTAGAAAGGCATTTTTTACATAGTTTTTTTTTATACTTGAGATATCAAACTGTTCTGCTGTCTTTTTATCACCATGGGATGTTTTTTAATGAAACTTACATAGGTTACATTTGGAGATTTCTGTTAAGATTGTTTAAGAAGCAAAGTCATTTCCCAATTTAAATGTGACATTTTTTCTAAATTTCAAGTTGAAAGTTTTTCTGTGTCATGCAATAATTATAAGAGGGTAATTTTAAAGCCACAGATACTTTTGCTGATTTAACTCAGAGTGTAGACTTAAATGTTAATATTTAAGTTGTATGTCTTCTTTTAAATACCAAAATACAGCTTTTATTCCAAAGTGAGCAACGAAACAAATTATTTTAAGTGTTGAAATGTTGCAACAGACTTTTTTTGATACTCTCAAGATGATAGCAAATACTAGATAATAAAATTGTTCTTGGACAAATTATAATTTGTGTTGCACTTTGTCTCCTTGCATTTGTGTGTGTGTGTGTGTGTGTGTGTGTGTGTGTGTGTGTGTGTGTGTGTGTGTGTGTGTGTGTGCGTGCGTTTATGAAACTTTTAATATTTTTTGAAAAGTTGAGATAATAAGACATTTTTTGAATAAGAGTATATGTAGTTGTATACATGAGCAGCTTGTTAGGAACAATAATACTCGCCTTGAGATTAGACGACAAACAATGAAACCGTGCCAGATGGTCAACACTGAGTCAAGGTTTCATCTCTCACACCTTTTAAGCCTTTTCACAATGAAGAGAAATCCACAGCATCTCTGTTTTGTTGGTTCATTCACCGTGTGTAAATGTGTAGAATTACTTTTGACCCCATAATCAGTATAAAGTCACTTGATGTGCGAACACCACAGTGACCAGCTGTATGAGATGGTGTGAGAACAGCTGTGGAAGAAACACAAGGATTTATGAATATTAGGTAGGAAAATGTTCAATATTAAATTAGTAAATATAGTCAATAAGAGTCAATTATATGAAATAGCAACAACAAAATGTAAATATAAAAAATCCCCTCATTATTATGAAATTATTTGTTCACTACCCATCCCGTATGATTGGCTGAAAAGTAAAGTGACAAGGATATGTGGAAAAGGGCTATTATGAAATACAAATTGTAGAAAGAGAAAAATGTATATAAGGTGAACTCCAATAAAACAGTACTTCAAATACAAATCTAATTAGAATCAAGAATAATGACTTGAGTTTATTATGTCATGTATTTATTTCACTATTTGCCTCGTTAATATGCTTTACTATTATGTATTCTTCTTCGTCTTATTCATATTCAAAGCATGGAGATGTCCTAATGGACAATAGGAGGTTATAATATTCGGTGTTGCAGCAGTTCGGGAGAAAGTCCAAGCACATGTAAGAACATACATGTTCTTCCTCTTAACGATCGTTAATGCAAAGTTTGTTTTTCTTCTTCCAGCAAGGCGTAGTTGAATCCTGTCACTGTCAGAAATTCAAAGTAGAAATTTGGTTTGACAGAAGGAAATGTAAAGACTAGGGATGAGAGTAAGAGAGCTGACTAATATACTGAAGAGGGGCTCTAGTAATCTGGCGCTTTACAAACGTCCTGCGAGCAACAGGACTGATGCGGGATGTTTGGTTGTTAGGAACATAGTAACGCACTGAAACCAGAATATGGCAGTAATGCAACAAAAAGGAAAGATGCTGCCGTTAAACTCCACAGAAGAAGAAGAAGAAGAAGAAGACGTTCGACAGGAGATTCAGCAGGGGGCAGTAGATCACTACCACGCGCCTCAGCAGCCGGGATCAACGAATAAGAAGAAGCGGAAACGGGACGGTCTTGTTTTCATCGCTGTTCGCACGCAGCATCTCTGCGGCGACAATGCGCATCGAAAAGTGTTACTTCTGCTCGGGGCCAGTGTACCCCGGGCATGGAGTTATGTTCGTAAGGAACGACTGCAAGGTATGATCCTTTTTTTCTGCCTGAATATTTCTTTTACGGCAACAGAAGCTCTCGTTTGACTGTTAGCGTCGACCCGTTAGCTAGCGGGCTAACGTTAGCTAGCTACCAGAACGTGCTGTTCTCGCTCACGTGGGCCGACGTGGGGTTTTAGTCTCTCGCGCACTGTAAACAACTCAACGTGACGATTGTCTACCGCCGCGGTCACGTGTGTGCAATGTAGAGTTGGGCCATACTTTCTGAAATGTTAGATCAATACTGCCTTTGATTTTGAAAGTATGTTGATGAATAGCTGGACATTTAAATAGCAGGGCCTCGGGTTTTGGGTTGTGGAGTAATTGCGCCCTCTGAAGGTGAAGTTACACTGAGCAAATTATAAACAGCCCCCCAATCATTTGTAAAGCTTAAACTGGTTGTATCTGGAACGTATCAGCGATATTTTAAAACGTTGCATTAATGTTTGAGGTCCAAATATGTGGTACGGCCTCAATATTGCACACCACCACGTGTTAATGTGATTTTAACAGTCACAACAAAGATATATGTTGTATATGTCTTTCATCCCTGTTGCTTCTTTATATATTTTATTTTGTGTGTTTATTTGTATCTTCAAGTTGTAAGGCGACAACACATTTCCCCTTGGGGATTAATAAAGTATATATCTATCTATCTGGAAGATGCGGTACAAAGGATTCAAGGGCTAACCTTCTTTGTAGTACATTTTAATTGAATACATTTCCTAAAACTCTTTAGCTTTTATAGTAGATTCGGTTTATTACACTTTAATTAAATATATATTTTTAATTTTATTTAATAATTGTCAACATCTCACCTTTTTTTTAAATAATTATGTGATATGGTGTTACTGAAAATGAAGCTGTTGGACAAATATATTTTTATAATCCCTTTTTATATACTGAATCATCTTTTATACATGTTTATTCATTGGCATTTTTGTGACTAAGTGAGACGTTTTGGTCTCTGGTGGACAGACTATGTAATGGTGACACTGTTGTCTAAACGGCCTCCAACATGCTTTGAATATATGGCCCAAGATTTGTATTTTGACCAATGTGTTGTCAAATCTTTAATGCTGAATTTTTCAAACTGAACTCTTTATCTTAACAATCCCACACTCGTTTTAGCTCAATGCAAGAACATTCTATTGTCATATCCATTAAAAGTCTTGTTGTTTCTTCTTGCGTTAAACTCTAATAATGTATTATTCTGTCTCTATTTTTTACATGTGTGTAGTCATTCAGATTCTGCAAATCAAAATGCCACAAGAACTTCAAGAAGAAGCGTAACCCAAGAAAAACCAGATGGACCAAAGCATTCAGAAAGGCAACAGGAAAAGAATTGACAGTGGTGAGTTGGTTATCTATCGAGAACTATCTATTTTTCATAAATTTGTTTTATTGTTCCTTATCCAACACACAACCTCTCTTTTAGGATAACGCCCTAGAGTTCGAGAAACGAAGAAATATACCTGTTAAGTACAACAGGGATCTGTGGGACAAAACAGGTAACGCAGAAATGTATTTCTCACATGCACTTTCTGTACATTTGTTTTATCCTTTGATTTTAACTAAAGAGTTGTGTCACTTTTAATTTCTACAGTGGAAGCCATGAAGAGGGTGCAGGAAATAAAACAGAAACGACAGGCAAGATTCATCATGAACAGGTGAGCAAATCGTTCATATTTTTAGTTTATCTTTTTGCATCTTACAGTTATGTTAGACCGTTTTTTATTTGACAAATATAGTATTGATAGAATTTGGAAAACCATGATTGCCTCATCTTTGCTGTTTTTGTCTCCACTTAATAGATTAAAGAAGGGCAAACAGTTGGAGAAGCAAGAGGACATTGTCGAAGTGAAGAAAAATATTCACCTTATCAAAGCACCACATGCAGGTAAGAACTTTTAGAGTCACCAAAGAAAGAAAATACAAAGACAATGAATGTAGCAAAACACACTGAACAAATTGTACTAAATGTTCATACATCATAATGGGAGAAAAAAGACAATATTTGTGCCTTTCCCCCTTGGTAGAGGTGGACATGGGATAGAACTTTACAATGCATGGATGATGAATATTTGTCAGTTTATGGATAATTAAAAACAACTTTTTAATGAAAAAAATAACTGAATACTTATGAATGTACTTAAGATTAGTCTGTGATTTTAGCATTGTTCAAATCTTGTTTTTGTTTTACAGGAAAGGCCAAACAAATGGAAGACAAAATGGTGCAGAAATTACAAGAAGACGTGGACATGGCGGATGAAGTTAACTAATCCTATACCCAAGGAATTTTGTTTTTTTTGACTCGTGAGCAAGTTCACATTGTATTATATTGTACTTCGGTTTTGAAATAAAAATGTCTATATGGCTGATGATCGACACAGTAATGCATCCAGTTTTAAAAAGCTCTACGAGGACCGAAAGCATTGATTTAACAAAGATCTGCCTCCAAAGCAGCCAGCCGCATTTAAACACATACCTTCCAGTTATTATTTTCCAGTGTGATGCTTTGGACTGAAAGTAGTTACTCTATCCTTTTGCAAAGTAAAATGTTTTTAAGTCATACACAAAATGTTAATGGTAACCATCTAAAAATGAATAAACTTCATTTGGGTAATGGTTGTTTCTTATTTTCTGTCACATTGAACACACTATAATCATAAATGAATCATACGTTGGTGCTAGAAGTACATTACATTTGTTAGAAGTATGACAAATCAAGATGATTGAGTTGTGTAATTATGTTATCTAAGAAAACACTGCACACAAATTATGTATATAAAGTAAGCACCTCATTGCCTGATGTTTGCCTATCTGTAGTAGGCTATGATCATCATTTACAAGTTAACTGAATGTCCTTTTATCAAACTTCTATATAATGGTGTTGGGTAATGGGCATACAAAGGTACGTTGTTTTCCTCCAGAAATATAGATCAAGATTACTAATGTTGAGAACGGTTAGTCTGATTGACCTTTACCACTTATGCCAGCATTTAGATTTTCACAAATATTTTATACAACAGATGGCATAAATGGAATGTTTTTTTTTGTTTTATATAGATTCAAACGAATTCATTGGCAAATTAAAGCGATTATATTGTGTATTATTGAGGCAATGATGCGTCTATAGAAAATAGGAATTCACCATATGTCATGTTCATATTGTGAAAATCAACGTATAATATTTAAATACATGTACAGATAAAAGCTTAGTGTTCCGGCTGCACTTTCAAAGCTCAAAAGCATGAATTAGTAACGCAATTTCTCCATATATTATGCAAACATAGTGTAGCAGCACAAGGTGTGGCATCACTTGAGCAAGGACGATATGTTCACCTTTTACTGCACATATTTTTAAATGCTACTATAGCGCGATACTTAATATAAAATACGATTTAAAACGATCGTTTGGTTGGACAGATTAATGTGACGTTCTGTTTCCCATCTGCATCTCTGGCATCGATTCCCCGGCCTGTTGCTGGACAGGCTGTGCATGACAGGCTGCTGCTGCCCGCCTCTTCGTCTCAGTCGCCCTCAAACCACCGTTCATCTTCCAGAAGAGCTGGTTTAGCGGCTAACGTTTCACCCGCGGGTTTTTTTTGCGAACAAAGCAGGGATTCACTCCAGCTATGTCTGAGGAGGTTGAAGGAACGAGGACTTCGGAGGAACAGCAGGTTAAGTGTAACGATTACTGTAACTGACTACTAATTTTACGTTCGTTAGAGCCGTTAGCACGTCGAGCCTGCTAGCTTAAATTAGCGGCAAGCTAGTTAGCCGGGGGCTAATGTCACCAATGATGCTAAGTCACTAGCTAATGAGCTCGGAACGAAACAAACATACTGTTGTTTTGGGGCCGACGAGAAGCGGATATGGCCACAATTACGTGTACACGTGTTGATAGCGTAGCATAGATTGTTGAATGTTGTAGCGTAATATGCTAAGTTAATTTAGAGCATTGATGCTAACGTCAGTGCAAACACTAGTAGGAGTTTTCCCTCATGGCGTCGTCTGCATATATTTTAAACGTATAACAAATAGTGAGCATATACATTGTGTTTGTTGCTGCTGTCAGCATATTTTAGTGCATTTTCATTTATCACTAGCTAATGTCTTGTGCACCTTCACAGCTTTCCCCCCATAAGTCGGATTAGTGGAGCATTTACCGTCCACAAACACTGTTTTCTTTCTGTAGGAAATGGAGGACAAAGTAATTAGTCCAGAAAAAGCAGAGGAGGCCAAACTGAAGGCCAGGTATCC
Source organism: Taurulus bubalis (assembly GCF_910589615.1). Classification (NCBI taxonomy): domain Eukaryota; kingdom Metazoa; phylum Chordata; class Actinopteri; order Perciformes; family Cottidae; genus Taurulus; species Taurulus bubalis. Next base: position 18,177,862 of record NC_136597.1, on the reverse strand, counting down.
TAACCTGGCAGCCAAGCCTGGAGGCTCGGACTTACTGAGGAAAAGACTTCAGAAGGGGGTGCGTTTCATACCTAAACTTGGCTTCCTCCTTATTCCTTAAATATCAATGTAACAACAACAATAATAATTCTCCCTTTACATCTTCTTCTTTGTCCAGCCGAAGTATTTTGACTCTGGTGACTACAACATGGCCAAGGCCAAAATGAAGAATAAACAGTTGCCATCAGCCCCAACAGAGAAGACTGAGATCACAGGGGGCCACATCCCAACACCTCAGGACCTGCCGCAAAGAAAGACATCAATTGTGGCCAGCAAACTGGCTGGTTGATGGGTTCATGTTTACTCTTTTGTTACCATTCCGACACCCACGTCATATCTACCTGCTGTTTACGTTTTTTTGTTTATTTTTCACCTCTCTATGTATTCTCCAAGAACAAGTAATGTACTAAGCCAAATTCTTGAGAAAATGTGACAGCTGTCAGGCGCTGAATTGTCAGTGGGTTAAATCAAACGAAGAAGTTGCTGAAAAATGTTTCTCAAGATCTTAAAAAAAATAACTGAATGGTGACTGATTTATAATCATTATAAAAAAGAATAGACGTTAATGGTATCTCACGTAGCATTTTCACTTTTAAGGATATATGCCTCCATAGAAATTGCTTGTCTAACCGAAGTTGAAGAGCCTGCGCAGAGGGATCTGCCATATTGCAGAGGCAAAAAAATATTTACGTTATGACCACAGACAGTTTGCATTGATGTATGAAGTAGAAGTGTGATTTACAGATATGCCTTTCAGTTTGAAATGGAGTATTCAGCTGCTCATATGGAGGCATATCTGTTTTAAATAGTGAAAAGTAATGTAAGCTTGCTTTTTTTTGTTTTCTAATCCTTTATTGTTTGTTTCCTCTCCTCTCCATTAAGCTGTTTGATTATGTGCTTTCGAAGTACCGACAATTAGACCCCACATACTATAGCCAGCTGTATTTTAATTCATTTTAGTGACATTTGTTTGCTAGGACTTGCTGCTGGTGTCCATCTCATCCTAACCTCTAAAATGGCCTTAAAAGTAATGAACCGTTGTTCCTCTTGAGCAATATTTGCTCCCTCAGTGAGAATCTTAGTTATGAATTTTGCCTGAAATGTCTGTCACTGTCTGACTGGAATCACTTAGGATTTTATGGAAAGAAACTCCCATGACATGTCTGGAGTGTGCATGTGCATTTACTGTGCAGTCATACTGTGCCATTTGTTTTGTAAATAAAATAGTTTTGCATAATATCTCATGTTTTTTAAACTGCCTACACAAAGAAGAGAACAGTTTATGTTGAATGCAAGTAAGATGAAAGTAAGGATAACAAAATATCCCTTCATTCATTGATGAGTGTAGTATAGAAAACCAAAAACCTTTTTCTTCGGCAGCCAATACTTGCTAAAATATTCATTCATATTAAGGTTTCAATCACATATAATACCAAGCATACATGTTTATGGCAAAGTAAGTCAATAACAACTGTAATGAAGATGTAGAGGTCAGTAAAGTAAGCAAGGAAATATACATAGAATGTAGGATGAATTTACAAATTAGGGATGTTTTGACCAATATCTATTTAATTGTGGAGGTAAACTTCTCTATTCTGTTGTGGACTTGAGTCTTAAATACTTGTCTACTTGTGTATGTATCTTTAATTTCATCTGGAATGTAGCAAGTGGTGTACAATTTGGTTTCACAAATAGAAGCTCTCAAGTCAAGGGAACTGCACATTGAAATAATGTGAAATTTCAATAATAAAAAAGTGACATTCAAACACTTATTGAAATTAATTCAATGACAATTTATGTTTTAAGTTCATCTGATTTCTGTTATGGGACTGCAAGACATTTAGCTTTTATTATTGATGTATTATTGTAGTGTAGTTCATGACACATGAAAAAAGTATACTGCTCAGTTACAGCTCTGGTTATTAACTAGTCTCAAATTACAGAATATTAATATTCTGATACCACAGATGCTTATGGAAACCCATTTCTGACACTGATTAAAAAAAAATAAGATCCTGTGACTTAACTATCTCTTAATTGTGAGACAATAACTCAACATTTCTCATAATTTTGACTTAGTATCTCATTATTATGAGATAGTTAAGTCATAATTATGAGATAATATCTCATAATTATGACTTACAGGATCTTAAGTAGCGAAACTGGACTTCCATAAATGTGTGTAGGAGTTTACGGTCCCTTTCAATATGAATTCTGGGTACAATGTTCCTTCATACATTATGACCTTCGTCACCTGTCGTCACCACCGACCGTCTGTCATTAGCGTGTTTGGCCGCTAGGCGGCGGGCAAGGCGCACGAGAGTGAAACGTGTCGGGGCACGCGCAGCTGAATGACAACCGTTGTAGCAGCAACAGTTCAACTCTCCTCCCGGCTGAGAGCACCGACCGAGCCGCAGGGAGAGCAGCCCAGACAAGTTCACGGTTTCCAATCTGGAAGTCAATAAAAATGTTTCGTGTTTGCTGTGCGGCCGGAGAAAGTTTCTGAGGGCTCAGTGAGCGACTTGTTCGACATGGCAGCCTCTGAACTTTACGCCAAGGTAGGTCGGCATGTTGGGCTCATTGATCGTGAGACTGTGACGGTTCTCCAGCACATTCAACGGGTTTCTTGAGCTAAAGTTGTGCTCGTTTATTTGTGGTGATACATATGTGTCTAAACTATCTGGTAAACTCGTGCCAGTCACTTAGAGGTGTTTACAGAACAGTTTGTTTGTTTTGTTCATCTTAATTTATTGCCTTTCCCCCCATCTGCCTGCCACTTAAAATACCACGTATCTGTAAACATTACACGCATGACTGCTGTCTGCTGACTTCAAGTTAACGTCAGCTACCCGGCCCGTTTTCCTGAGACACATGCCACTGCTGTTTTGTTGTAGTTTTTGGTTAAAAAAAAAAAAAAACTGTGAAGTGGTTGAATGGCTCTGACCCGGTTTCCCGCCTGTGTCCATCAGTATGCCCGTGTATGGCTGCCAGATGCAGGAGAAGTGTGGAAGTCAGCAGAGCTCACCAAAGACTACAGACCTGGCGACCTGAAGCTGAGTCTGCAGCTGGAGGATGGCTCGGTAAGGCTGGCAAATGCCACAAACACACATACAAGTCCCATGCAGGGAGATGGAGGCGCTGAGGTGGAAATGGGTGTGTGATGTTCTGTCAGAGAGCCATGGACATATTTCTCTGCAAGAACTCTGGCAATGGAGCCGCTTGAATCTGGGTGTGCTGTGCTGTTTGGTAAATGCACATAGATTCCCAAGACACCTTGAGCCTCTGTATGCAACTCTGCTCTGTTCCTACCTGCAGCTGTGATGTCGAGTTTGGGCATGCACTTCAGGTATGGAAATAAGGCCAAAGTGTTATCTTGAGTGAACACGAACAAACCAAGAACAATGGTTGCTAGTTAGTGTTAACATGAAGGACAGTTGGTTTTATTTCTTAACAATCTATTTTGACCTAATTTGATATTTTTTCCAAATTGTTATCCAAAAAGTTTTTGCAGTAAAAAACAAAACAAAAAAAAAAGCGTACTTTTTTTCGTCTCATACTTGTAACTAATGTCTTGTGTCTTTAGGAGGTGGAACACAAAATAGACCCCCGAACCAACAACCTGCCGCCACTAAGAAACCCTAACATCCTGGTTGGGGAAAATGACCTCACAGCTCTCAGCTACCTGCACGAGCCTGCAGTGCTACACAACCTCAAAGTGCGCTTTATCGACTCCAAGTTGATTTACACATACTGTGGTAATAAGCTTCATCTTCTTTGACTCACACTATCCCTGTCACTGTAGACTTTGGAGCCCTGCTCACTGCACGCTTTGAGATAATCTACAGTACATCATGCTGATTATTGTGGAGCAGGCTGCTCTTAAAGGAACACACATTAAATGTATTACTAGGAATTTGTGAGGAATAATGTACAACAAACAACTACCGATACATTCATTAGTTTCAGCCAATTACAGATAACAAACGTTTACGCTGAGGCTAACAGAGGATCTTTCTTATTGTGGTATTTAGGGATTGTCTTGGTTGCCATCAATCCTTATGAGAGCCTGCCCATCTATGAAGCTGACATCATCACTGCCTACAGTGGACAGAACATGGGAGACATGGACCCCCATATCTTTGCAGTAGCAGAAGAAGCGTACAGACAGATGGCCAGGTTTTGGAACCTCCAAATATATTTCCTTCTACATTTGAAAGCAAATTCGTTGTAAATGTCTATTTATGATGTCATTCTAAATATTTTCTGCATCTCATCACATCTTTTGAGGCAGAGATGAAAGAAACCAGTCCATTATTGTGAGCGGTGAGTCGGGAGCTGGCAAAACCGTCTCTGCTAAGTATGCTATGCGTTACTTTGCCACAGTCAGCTGCTCCTCTAGTGAGGCTAGTGTTGAGGAGAGAGTCCTGGCCTCCAACCCCATCATGGAGGTAATATTAACACTGCAGGAGAATAAGACAAAATTATAAAATGACATAGGTTACTGAGAGCCTTTTGTTTGTTTCCTCTAGGCTCTTGGAAATGCCAAAACAACAAGGAATGACAACAGCAGTCGCTTTGGGAAGTACATTGAGATTGGGTTTGACAAGAAGCATTGTATCATCGGGGCTAACATGAGAACCTACTTACTGGAAAAGTCTAGAGTCGTGTTTCAGGTAAATTGCATTGGTTTGTTTTCATGTGACTACTGTCGGTGTCTAAATGTGGCCCTTCACATCTCTGTATCTTATGTGCATCTTCTTGCAGTTAATTGATTTAAAACACTATCATGTGCATGTAACATGTGTATATCTTAGCAATGCCATAACAAACAACATGAACATCACTCAGTTCAGCCTGCCTGGCCCTTGCAACATATTTGGCTTTGTAAAGCAACTGTGAACTATTTTCAAAAGAGAATTTGATGATATCAGTTAAAGCATGGGTTTAGCAATGTGCTTACAGTCTATTCGTGCATCCGCAGCCAAAAGAGCTATCAATTTCACAGAATGTGCAGTATTTGTGTTATTTATTTGGCTCCAATTTAACACCTCTTTGCAATACTTTTAGACCGACGAAGAAAGGAACTACCATATATTCTACCAGCTGTGTGCCTCTTCACATTTACCAGAGTTTAAATCCTTCAAGTTAGGTATGAGAGTCACCAAAATAATAGCTGTCATTTTAGCAAGATTTTGAAAAAAATCTGATCTATCTGGTCTATTTACTACAATGTTTTATATGATTAATGTTTTTGAAGGTTGCGCAGATGACTTCCACTGTACTAACCAGGGTCAGAGCCCAGTCATAGATGGAGTGGATGATGCCAAAGAGATGTGCAATACCAGGAGGGCTTTCTCAAAGTTAGGTCAGCGCTGATTGCATTTTTAATAAGGTTTTGCTTTTACATCATGTTCAATAGACATTCCTGTATAGATACAAAACATTGTCTGGATTTCCTTACATAATCGAGTACTTATTGTTTTATTGTTCTGTTTTCATTGTAGGAATCAAAGAAAGTGATCAAATGGCAATTTATCAAATTATGGCCGCTATTCTCCATCTTAGCAATGTGGAGGTGAAGGATCAGTCTGCAGAAAGAAGCAGCATCTTGGTAAACACACATTACCTCTGAACACAGCATAAGAACACTGTGTTGAGTATACTTGGCAATTTTATGTTGTATCTATATAAGATGATTAATGTTAATGTATTTCCAGCCAGACAATGTCCACCTGATGGTGTTTTGTGAGTTGATGGGTGTACCCTGTGAAGAAATGGCCCACTGGTTATGTCACAGGAAACTCGAGACGACCACAGAAACCTATGTTAAGTCTGTCTCCAAAATGAATGCGGTCAATGGCCGGGATGCCCTCGCCAAACACATCTATGCCAGACTCTTTAGCTGGATTGTGTGCAGTATTAACAATGCCTTGAAGTCTGCCGCAAAGCAACACTCCTTCATTGGTGTGCTCGACATTTACGGGTATGTGTTCATCTCCAGGTTTGTGATTTTTTTTTTTTTCCATTTATGTTCCAGAGATGACCCAATGTGTTTTAATTCCAACATGTATTTTTCCTTAGGTTTGAAACATTTGATGTTAACAGCTTTGAACAGTTCTGCATCAATTATGCCAACGAGAAGCTCCAACAACAGTTCAACCTGGTGCGGGTCTCTTCTTGCTCAACTTGTTCATTTTCGTATTCAAAGCGTCCACATTAATCATTTCCAGCTCTCACTCCCTCTAGCATGTCTTCAAACTGGAGCAGGAGGAGTACATGAAAGAGGAGATCCCTTGGACATTGATTGACTTTGACGACAACCAGCCGTGCATTGATCTGATCGAGGCCAAGCTGGGGGTTCTGGACCTTCTGGATGAAGAGTGCAAAGTAAAATGCCAGTTTAATTTTTTTGGGTTCAGCTAGTTTCCACTGGAGGAACCTCCCCCGTGCTATTTTTGGAGGTTATGACTAAGGCCATGACTAAATGATGTGTCAGCTCTTCCTGTTTCCATAGATGCCCAAAGGTTCTGATGACACATGGGCACAGAAAATGTACAACACCCTCCTGAAGCAGAAGGCTCTCTTTGATAAACCCAGGTTGTCAAATAGAGCTTTCATCATCCACCACTTTGCAGACAAGGTACAACATGGTTGTGTGTCCTCACAGCTCAGTGGTCAGCAGATGGATGGATGACTCATGTTTATCTCATCTAAGACCGCCAAGGGAGTCAACTGTGAAATTCAAATGACTTTGTCTTCACCACTAATGTTCGATGATTCTATTTATTAGAGTAGTACTAATCTGTCTACTTTCAACTTTCAATGGTGAATATGACCTTCTAATCTTTTGGTGAAAGAACACTGTGTGACCTGGTCCTTTGTGCCCAGGTGGAGTACCAGTGTGAAGGTTTCCTGGAGAAAAACAGGGACACAGTCAATGCGGAGCAAATAAATGCGCTGAAAAAGAGCAAGGTGAAATGGTTTATAAACAGTTAGTTATATTGTCACTCTCTAGTTCTTGTCAATTAGTTAGTTTTTGGAGCTCACAGGGATGTAATAGCAACACCAACTATATTTTGTGTTGCAAGCCCTTGACACACACCCTATAATTGTTTAACCACAACTATTGGGAAAAATACACCAACATTTGAATTTCAGATTAAAAACACTGCCATCTGCTGTTCAATTATAACTTAGTTTTTTGTCTTGGATCTCTGAAAATGATTTTTTAAGGTTGATTGGTTGCTGAAGCTGTTTGAGGACGATGAGAAGGCAACAAGTTCTGCAAAGAAGCGTGCTAGCGCCACTGGAAGGACTAGTCAGACTCAGCGGGATAATAAGAAGACTGTTGGACTTCAGGTCAGAGCACAACGAGCAGGCGACATGGCATTTGGTGGTGTGGGAAAATGCATTGTTGAAATGTATCTTGTGGAAAAGTTATGGAAAATTATATACAATTTATTGATTTCCTCAACTGATCAGAATCAATTGCCTTTAAGGCAATAATTAACCTCCAAAAAATGTAACATTGGATCCTTTCTAAGTGAATCTATCTGTCAAAATCTGATATTGAATCTTTAAACTGAATGTTCAAGCCCTTTTTATTTATTTATTTTTTTTATACAATTTCTGTATTTTTATACTTACTTATCAAGGATTTATCGATGTCTTTTTACTCAGTTTCGACAGTCTCTAAGTTTGCTGATGGACACACTAAATGCTACAACTCCTCACTATGTACGCTGCATCAAGCCAAATGACGACAAATCTCCCTTCATGTGAGGATAATTTCACTCTTCCATTTTTTTTTTAATGATTATCTGCAACAAGCACAGATGAAAGAGAAGTACACTTACTTTTGTTACAGGTGTTTTTTATGTCCTGTACCTTTTTATAAAGCATGGATCCTGTGAGGGCAGTGCAGCAGCTTCGAGCATGTGGCATCCTCGAAACAATCCGGATCTCAGCAGCAGGCTTCCCATCAAGGTAGCGTATCAACAACAGCATAGAGCCATGGGCAGTTTATGTGTGTATAATACACAGAACTATACAAATATTCCATCCAACTTGTCTTATTAACATCATCATTGCAGATGGACCTATCAGGAATTCTTTAGTCGCTATCGGGTCCTCATGAAGCTAAAGGATGTGCTTCATGACAGAAAACAAACCTGCAAAAATGTCCTCGAAAAACTTGTAACAGTATGTCTGAATTGTATAAAAGCTTTCTTATAATATCCATAACAACTTAACTTTCGCAGAAACATTACATATTACGTTTGCTAATTTATATTATGTTTGTTTCCTAGGACCAGGATAAGTATCAGTTTGGCAAAAACAAGATCTTCTTCAGGTCTGGTCAAGTAGCTTACCTGGAGAAGCTGCGTTCTGACAAGCTGCGAATGGCCTGTGTCCGCATCCAGAAGACCATCCGCTGCTGGCTGGCCCGCAAAAAGTACCTGAGGATGAGAGAATCTGCTATCACCATACAGAGACATGTACGAGGTCACCAGGCACGCTGGTGAGTGGGGATGTTAAAAAAAACAGCAGAAGAAAAAAAAATACATCCATTTCATATTTTACATGTTTTTTCTTCTTCTTGCAGCTATGTTAAGTTTCTGCAAAGAACCAGAGCCGCTGTTATCATTCAGCGTAATGTGCGTATGTGGGTGACCAGGACACGCTACCAGCAGCAGCGCTCTGCAGCTATCACTATTCAATGCTTCTTGAGGGCCTACATGGCTAGACAGCAGTACTATAAGGTAATACCATGCTTGAATAATTAGATATATTATAATTCAACACTTGTAAAGTTTGATGATCAAAATAAGATTTTACTAACATAATTCCAGGAGGCAATATCAACATCAGCCTTGGTTTTAGCTGACCTGTTGAGTATTGTTGAGTTTGTTTCTGGAGCTTGAAAAAGTTTGAAAGGGTATTGTCTCAACCGATAGAGGAACTTGATAGTTGAATATTGCATGACCCAAACTGGATTTAATAGGAGCCTCCAATAAAACAGGAATCAGTGCCTCATGAATATACCCAGCTCAAAGGAAGCCCAGATGTGACAAGTTCCGTTACTAGCATTGTTGAGGCAGTGAGGCTTGTAGCAGCAAAGTACACCCGATTGTTCTGCACTTCCTAAACCTTGATTGCTCTGTGTAGGATTCGAAAAGATTAAGTCATATGAATAGAGTCAGACAATTTTCATACTGACCTTGTTGACCTCATTTACACTGTAATATTCAATGTTGTATTGAATTTATACTGAGCATTTCACTAGAATTGCATTGCTATTCAACAGCTTAGGTCCATTTACTTCCTGTCAGCTCAAGCAACTAAGTACTATATATATTTGTATAAGTTCCTTGCACTGCTACAATGAATATATATGTATATACACATACATATTTATTACTTTTGTATATAGAAATATACCATCAAAGATTCTTCTCATTATCATTTCATTTATAAACTTGCTTTTTTTCGCAGTTGCTATTTGAGCAAAAAGCTGTTGTCATCCAGAAGTGGTTTAAAGGCTGGCAGGCTAGACGCCATTACAAACGCACCATGGCTGCCATCGTCCTGCTGCAGAGCTGTGTGCGTCGCATGAAGGCAAAGACGGAAATAAAGAAGCTGAAAGTGGAGGCCCGCTCTGTGGAGCGTTTCAAGAAGCTCAATGTTGGCATGGAGAACAAGATTATGCAGTTGCAGCACAAGATAAATGAGCAGGTGAGTATTGCGTGAGCATGGGCATCTAGTTTGTTTGTGCTAGTTTGTGGTTCACTCTGAAATCAATCATAAGATGAAAAAAAAAAAAACTGTGGCAGGAATGAAAACATTGGGTCATTAGGAGTCGTCATATCACATGTTTCTCCCCCTGCAGCATAAAGACAACAGAGAGCTCAGTGAAAGGCTGAATGTTATGGAGAAGACCCAGACTGCGGAGAGAGAGAAACAGAACAGAGAGATTGAAAACCTACGTAGATCAGAGCAGGAAGCCAGAGCCAAGGCCGTGAAGCTTCCCTCGCTGCTGGAGCAGCTCTCCTTCCTTCAGCACGAGCTGGAAAACACCCGCCGAGAGAAAGATGACCTGGAAGAGCAGACAAAAGTCTACAAGGAGCAGACACAACAGGTAGGCCTACTTCATCTAGATTTATCCAACTTGACTGCTGGGCAACGTCACTACAATTTAAGCGCTCTTTCTTTAATTATCTGGATGATAATAGGTAGGATAAATTACATAGCATTTGGGAGAAGCTATTAGACCCCACATTCATTATGTTGTGGGATCTTAGGTTTTCTTTTTCCATTGGCGTCAGGCATTTGCTTCTACTGCTGGATGTGTGATCTCCTCATTTTCATCTGATTAGCCAACAATTGTTTTAGGATTTTTATGTTTGCTTGTCCAAAACCTTCTGGAAAGAATGGAAACATTCGAGTGACAAAATGCTTATGAAATACAAAACAGGAACTTGTGATTGTTGCCCTTTGGGCATTTTATGAACTTATTTTGTTCCACTTTTGTTGGTCTCTTAAACCTTAAAAGCCATAATGAAGAGGTTTAAAGACTAAGGCCTTGATCAGACAGGATGTTTTATCATCCTGGGGCAGCTTTTTGTAATGGTTTTCAATTAGAGGGAAGCATTTTGCCCACTGCTTTTGTGTTGCTGAGTGCCTCGCGTTTTTCCCGTTTTTGCTGTAGCACCCGAAACGGCTCGAGTTGAACAAAATTTGTGTTGGAGCAGAACAGTCTACAATGTCATTAGTGTTTTTTTCTCATTGTGGTGACTTTTGTTGGATACCTGGAGCTATGTGACTTTACCAACTGTAGTTACAAAGATCAGAACCCAAAACAGCAGACCTGGAGGCAAATGAGTTCAGCACTTGAGATTTCATGGAAGTTGTTTTCACCGTACTACTAGGAAGCGTACAGTTCTTGTTTTTTATTAAGCTAGCACTCATTCGTTGGTTGGCTTGCAACAATTAAAAATATTTGCCTCCTCTCACGATCAGGTGGTACAAGACCTTAATATGAGGAACAGCATGCTGAACAGCGAGAAAGATGAACTGGACAAACAAATCCTGGAACAAAGAGATCAGTTAACAGGTACTGAGCCGTTCACTTCAAACCTCCACATTCCTTTAGTAATGGCTACATTTAGAATGAATGAGTTAATGAATGAATAAATAAATAAAACTGTTTTGTTTCAGATATCAAAACCAACGTTGAGAATGCAAAACAGCTGGAGAAGGACTTAACTGAAGAGCGCTCTCGCTACCAAAGTCTGCTGAGTGAACACCTGCATCTGGAGGAGCGGCACAGAGACGTGAAGGAAGAGATGAATCTCAGCATCGTAAGCAACACTTTATGTCATTAACAACAATGTTGTTTCATTTGATGGTGTCTCATAGTGACAGCAGCTTACACAGATACAACAAACGTGTACCTGTACCAACATGTAAAATGACAACACAGTGTCAGTGTGAAAATGATTTGTGACATTATAAAAATGTTTATCGTGACTGAATAAGCTATGGTCTGACAGCTTATTCCTTCAGTAATTTGCTTTTTTCACACATAACCAGAGTTCAAGCAAATCTGGTCACAAGAGGACAGACTCCAACTACAGCAGCAACTCATCTGAGTTCAGTCAGAACTTATGCTCTTCTGAGGGGGAAGACGGCTCCATACAAACAGAGGTAGTGTCGAAAACATATATATCAGCCCAAAATGTATCATGTTGAGTATGAAATGCTCACCCCCTGTACGCTTAAAACATTTTTATTTTCTATAAATGAATAGCAGCTGTGGTGTGAACACAGTGAGTTACAACAAATTATAGTTTGGATTGTGAGAAAACTGGTATCATCTACAAAAGGCAGTCGGTTACAATGCTGGTGATAAATGATAACTGTGGCTACAAACGCTGGACACTCATTTCTTGGAGCAGCTGTGGGACAATTTAGTTCTGGCCTTGTCTGTGTTATAATCTCATTAGTGCAGCATTCTAGTTAGTTTGTGAAGAGATTCACCCAAAGCTTGCTGTGTTTTCTTAGGATGAGACCCAGGCGACGGTGGACCTGCCAATCCTGCTGAAGCTCCAGAGACGAGTGAAGGACCTGGAGCAGGACAAACAGTCACTATGGCAGCAGCTGGATAACAGAGAAGAAGCCCAACAAGAAAAGGCAAAAGTATGCACTGAAACTAAACAGACAGAAGAGTTTTATATCAGTAAGCTATTAGTTAGGTTTTGGTTGATATTTGCTGTTGAATGGTTGGTATTTACATTATATTTATATCTTTAAAAAAAGGAGGTGGAGGAGCAGAGAACTGTTGGCAGAGCAGAACTGGACTTGGAAATACTGAAGGTATGACTCTATCAGGTGCATGTAGGACTTTGTTGAGTGTTCAAAGCAAGATCTCTTTCAACAAACCAAAAAGGAGATGTCCTCAAAGAGTCACCATATTAATATACCTGAAAACGGTGACAAGAACTTTACGACAAATAGAAACAAAAATAATTTGTAGCTGTTTGACTTGTTTGTGTTTCTCTAAATGTCTTAGCGGCAAGAATTGGAGTCTGACAACAAGAAGTTGAAGCAGGATCTAAATGAGCTGAGAAAGTCTCTGACCAATGAGAATAGTGAATTGGCGCCCCCTATCCCTGGCTCGCTACCCTACAACATACTGCTGGATCAACTCGGTTCTTCCAACGATGAACTAGAGATGCGAAAAGAGGAAGTGCTACTCCTCCGGTCCCACATGGTCCGCCAAGAGGCTCTTAAACATAGGGTGAGAAAGTAAATTACATTGTTGCATTCATTTCTTGATATTTTTGCATTTAATGTAACATACATCTGACAATTCCTATTTCTAATTAATCACATATGAACTGACTTCTAGGACTCTGTGCTTGGGGAAGGTGTGAATTTGGATCTAAGTGAAGTTCCTTCATATCAAGATGTTGACAAGTAAGACCATGGGGCTCAGTTTAAATCCATCAGCTGGTACAGTTAGTTTAGTACAGTTAAGTGTTATTTACATTCTCTGATGCTGTTTCTCAGGTCCACTAACATCCATACACTCAATGAAGATGGAGAGCTGTGGCTGGCTTATGAAGGCTTGAAAGAAACCAATAGGTAATGAAATCATATTCTGTAATTGGTTCGTGCATTAATGTAAGACCAAACCATATGGAATTGAATACTCTCCGTCCATCTTCCAGACTTTTGGAATGCCAGATGCAGGAACAGAAACGTGCTAGCCACGAGGAGTACAAGAAGCTGCTTGAGGAGGTGAGACAGTTTAAGGCTGAAAAGGAGCAACAGCAGAAGCTGCTGACCCAGAGCCTCCTCCTGCCTGAAGATGCCCGTATTGAGGAGAGCCTGAAGCATGAGATGACACGGATCACCAATGAGAACCTGGTGAGTCTGCTGGTTCTATCACTCTGCCTTTTTTCAGCTATGTAATTCCATCCACAATGCAGCGCTCCTTCATAATAAACAGTTAGAGGTTGCTGTCTTATATTGGATCTACCTTTTACAAAAGGCCCTTTTATTTTATTTTCTTAATGAGATTAAATGTATTGTTGTTCGAGTAAACATTGCTTCAGCAAAAAAAATATTGTATACAAACGTACAGTAAAATACAGAAGAGTTAGGAAAGGGTTTTTATGGGACAAAAATAATTCTCACCATGTTGCTATTTACACGGGTGTTTTCATTTTACAGTTTTTTAAATATACACTTTTGCACTATATGAAAGTTTGGTTTGCCCTCACACTAATCTAGTGTGCTTACATGATTTTAGGAACTCATGGAGCAGCAAGAGCAACAAGTCGAAACTACACGCAAGTTGAAAAAACAACTGAAACTTTACATAAAAAAAGTGGCCGATTTAGAAGGTAACCACATGGCATTGAATGTGTTCGTACAGTACATTTTCTAGAATAGACAGTAGAACAGCTTTTATCCTGTGATTTCTTACGTTGTCTCTCTGTTGTATTCAGCGAGTGCTCAGCAAAAGAATAAAGCCCCTGTGACGACTATTCCTATCAGAGCGGTGAATATCACCCGTAAGGAGAAAGAGTATCGGGGCATGTTAGAGTACAGGGAGGGTGACGAGACCCGGTTGGTTAAGAAACTGGTCGTAGGTATGTTAAACCTATTTTGCTCAAGCAAATCATTTTCTTATTCGTGGACTTTACTTTTTTAAAATGCTGTAATCTTCTCAGATCTGAAGCCTCGTGGTGTGGCAGTCGGCTTAATTCCCGGACTTCCGGCTTACATCATCTTCATGTGCGTACGATATGCAGACAACGTGAATGATGATCAGAGAGTCAGCACTCTGCTCAATTCCACCATCACCAGCATCAAGGGGGTCATTAAGGTGTAGTAAACAACTACACTTTGACATGTTTAAAAAAAAAAAGAGACGAATGCTTTTATTTTTGAATTAATTTTCACACTGTTTCTGTAGAGGAGAGGAAATGATTTTGAAGTGGTGTCTTTCTGGCTGGCCAACACGTCCAGATTAATGCACTGTCTGAAGCAGTACAGTGGAGATGAGGTAAGCTTGAGAAGGCTTTGATACCAGAATTATGTTTACATCTGTACAATCCCCTTAATTAACCCTGGATGTCTGTACAACCTCTATTTACTACAGGCCTACGTAACGCACAACACTGCCAAGCAGAATGAGCACTGCCTGGCCAACTTTGAACTGTCTGAGTACCAGATGGTTTTTGGTGATCTAGCCATCCAAATTTACCGCCAGCTCATCAAATGCATGGAAGACACCCTGCAGCCCCTGATTGGTGAGAAGACATAATCTCACCATACGTAATTATTAACAATGAGTTCTTCTGCTGACTATAACAGAACCACATGAAATGTATTTCCCCTCAATTTGTACCTTTTTGTGTAGTGGCAAGCATGCTGGAGCACGAGACAATCCAGGGTGTTCTGGGGTCCAAACCGACCGGCCTGAGGAAGAGGAGCACCAGTTTCCCAGAGCAGGCTGTTACAGTGGAAGTCCTGCTGCAGCATCTTGGCGTCTTCCTCACCACCATGAGTCAGCACGGGATGGACTTGGACCTCATTAAACAACTAGTCAAGCAGCAGTTTTACATCATCTGTGCGGTCACACTCAACCACCTGCTGCTGCGGAAGGACATGTGCTCCTGGAGTAAAGGCCTGCAGATCAGGTACTGCATAGAAGGGCCATCAGCCAGTGGTTATTATACTTCATGCAATTAAATTAGAGGGGCAGAAGAGTGTGGAGTGAGGTGTGTTAGTCCTCGCGTACACCGAGCAAGCTGTCTCAGGCAGTATTTCAGACAGTGGTCTGATTGTTACAAAGATTCTAGACAATCCTTCATCCTCATAGTATTGTGGAGTCTAAAATTGTATACTGACAGAAAAAGACCATACTACTCAGATAGTATTTGAAATAACTAAGGGGAATAAAAACATCATGCAGGGGGACTATGTTTAGTGTTTTGTTTTCAAAATACTTTTGTTGAATAAGCTCAAAGTTCTCATACAAGCAGAACTTTTTTTTTATTCAACATGAACCGTACTCAGGCGTCACAGAAGAGATTGGACCTGGCTAGACGTTACATTGGTTTAGTCTGAATTGTTTGTTCAATGCCTCTGGCTTCAGGTACAACGTATGGCACTTGGAGGAGTGGCTGGCAGAAAGGGAGATGTCAGACTGCGGTGCCATGGAGACTCTGGAGCCTCTCGTACAGGCGGCACAGCTTCTACAGATCAACAAGAAGACCGAGGCAGACGCCCAAGTTATTTGCACCATGTGCTCTGCCCTCACCACAGCACAGGTATCCCTAAAGGTTCTGCCTTCTTCATCGGCAGACATGATGTGCTGATAGTGCTTTGATTATTGTGTGTTTCTCTTTGCAGATTGTGAAAGTGTTGACCTTATACACCCCAGTGATTGAGTTTGAAGAGCGAGTGCCAACCACTTTCATCGCAACTATTAAAGTGAGTGGAGGTTTTGTAAGTTCGTAATAATGTAGGGCAGCTTTATTAAGGCTATTGTTTTTAATGTTTTTTTTCCCAATATCTGTTTCTTTTTACATTTTAGAACCTTTTGAAAGACAGAGTTGAGTCAACCACATTGATGATGGACGCTAAGAAGATCTTTTCCATCACCCTCCCTTTCACACCGTCCCCTGTGGCCTTGGAGACCATCCAGGTCCCGGCTAGCCTCAATCTGGGCTTCCTTGCCCGCATCTAGACCAGAGACCTAGGACACTTTTACCAGAGTAAACACACTGACTGACCAAAGTTTCTACCAGTTGTAATGTTGTTCACTGTATTTGTGTATCAGCTTTCCAGCACTGCATAGCCAAAGACTAATAACTGTATAAATGGTGAATCTGCAAAAGAATAAGTATTTTAAAGGTCATATGTCCCCACACCCCCTAATGTATTGCCGATACAGGTTATGATAGTATTTTGTGAATTCATGTGTAGATTTCTTTTCTAATATAATACCTGAATTCAAGTAAGAAAATCTGACTGGACTGAAAGTGACAAGTTTCTGATTATTGGGATCGTTGAATGTATCCTGGTAACTACAAATTTGTTAGTTTCCATCAACAAATAAAAACAAACAAAAAAAGAGAAGATAACCATGAGGTATGATGTTCATCTGATTTTAAATGTTGAAAATGTCTCATTATAAAATCACGTTTTATTTCCATAACTTTTTACTTCTGTAACTTCTAATATCAAGTGATTGTATTTATGTCCTTACAACAGAAGGAACAGAAAATGATTCCAGTATGTTTTTAACCCGTCTTAATGTTGTCGGTCATATTAAAGGCTGGCTTTTCTGTAAGAGGGTTTGAAGTGCTACACAGAGTTCCACAACCTCACAAGGTGTTACAGATCTGTTATTTCAAGCTCACTGTTTTCAAAGTGGAACCACCAGGGAGTCACAAAAAAAAAGTGGAATCCTTTTGTGACACTGACTGACACACTCACTCTGGCGGGTAATTGGTATTTAGCAGGAGATATCCTTCACGGAAGAAATATATTTAAACACGGAAGTGCACTCTGAGCCTCATCTAATTGGGAGAAGAGCTATAGAGTCCTCACCATGGAAAAGTTTGGGGATCTAGGATTTAGAAATATGCATGTAACTAATGTAACTAACACCTGCCTTCTACTGGACCTTACATGCTCACGTGTTATGCTTCCAGAGCATTTTAGCTGGTTTCCTTCCATGTTCATTATTGCTCTGTATTTCCAAATGCTTAAAATATGTAAATACCTAAAAAGTTAATAACTGATTTATGTCCTGTGCTCACCAGGAATGTGGAAGTTTATTTCCTTCTAAAACTCAGACATTCCCACTTGTTCCCCTTATTTTCACAAGTGCAGTGATATTGTGAACTATTTACTTAAAACTATTTTCTTTTAACGATCTGTGGTGAAGCACTGGCTGAAATGCCTTCACATATGGTGAGCTGACTGAGGTCTGTATCCGGTTTCTTTTGTTGTTAGAATCCTTGATCAAACGAGCACACCCACTCTGTCAAGCCGCTGTCACAAGACGGGAGGGCGGAGTCAACCAGGCAAAGTCCGCAGCAGGTGAGCGACAGCAAACCAGGAAGACGCGAGGAATAACTGGGACATGAGTGGCGAGGCTTTCAGAATAAAAGCGTCAGGTTTGTCACTTTTGATGGGATGATTTTTCTCTTTGAGCAATGTCTATCTGTGACTCCACATCATGGCCTTGAGTTAGAATGTCCTTCTCAGATTGTTTGAATTGAAGAGTTTTAATTGTTCTCCCATTTTTATTTCCTCAGATCTGGTCAAGTAAAAGTAATGCATCTACAGAATGACATTAGAAGTACATGTACATGAAATTGAAGCACACATTAATATGTAGCACTGACCTGTGGGTGAACATTTCAACGACTATATTATATTGTGGAAAACTGGTTCAAGTTTGCTTTTTTCAACCTAAAGGATTTCGAATTAATTCAGTGAGTATTATTTTGAAAGTTACAACCGGGAAAGCCATGTGATTGTGTCTCTCTTGACTCTGGGGATACTGGCATAGTTGTGAGGGGAAGGAAGAAATTCGTTGGTAACCTGGAAAGTACAGTGATACAAACGCTGACAATACTGACAAGAGAAGTGAAAACAATAATGCATAAATATGGCTTTGTTGGAACTGTACACCGAGGTAAGAGAAAAGCACCATGTTTCTATTTGAATAGAGATAATAAAACCTGTATGTTGTTTTACAGAAACATATGGAAACTTTGTCAGGGCTCAGTCAAGTTGCAGAGATGTAGAGGAGGCTGGACTTAAAGTCTAAATGCTAAACTGTTTACTCTTACTCAACTTTTTAAATGTAAATCTTTATGACTTGTATATACATATGAACTATAATTACATGTTGTTAAATAGAAAAGTAATTAAGGTCCTCATAGTTTATTATGTACATTTTCACACAGGGAATTGTGTTACATTTACAGTGTTATATGTTTGAACTACGCTATAGATACATTGTTAAATGGTTATCTTGACACCACTGAAATCGTCTCCCATAGTACAACAGAGTGTGGATACCAGATGCAGAACATGTGTGGAAATCAGCCGAGATTATGAAAGACTTTCATTCTGGGGATAATGTTCTCAAATTGCTTCTTGAAGATGGCACTGTGAGTAAAATGTGACCTCACAAAATAAAACCTTCACATGCAGCTGCAATGGATTTATGATAGTGAGAAGAAACAGCTGACCTGCCTCTTTTACATAACCTGTCATTGTACAGGAGCACCACCTCCCTGTTGACCCTTCGACACCACAACTCCCTCCACTTCGCAACCCGGACATCTTGGTGGGGGAGAACGACCTCACCGCTCTCAGCTACCTGCACGAACCTGCAGTCCTTCATAATCTTAAAGTGCGATTTGCGGAGTCCAGAATCATCTACACCTACTGTGGTACTGTGGAAACAAATCATTGACTGTTAAACTGGATCCTACCACTGAATTGTATTCTGTTGATGCTCTTGTCTCAGCCTGTGCTGCTTCCTCAATTGCAGGTATTATACTGGTGGCTGTAAATCCATACAAACAGCTTCACGTCTATGGAGATGCAATCATTCATGCCTACTCAGGCCAGAACATGGGAGACATGGACCCTCATATATTTGCAGTAGCAGAGGAAGCTTACAAACAGATGGCCAGGTAAATAAAAGACAAAATGATCACATGAAATGGAGTGTACGGTCAACTTATAACTGAAATTGTTTTTCTCAGAAACCACAAAAACCAGTCTATCATCGTCAGTGGTGAATCTGGAGCTGGGAAAACGGTGTCCGCTCGGTATGCCATGAGGTACTTTGCTGTTGTGAGCAAATCTGGAAGTAAGACTCACGTTGAAGACAAAGTCCTGGCATCCAATCCGATAACAGAGGTATGATTTTACTGGACCAGGAGCTCTGTACTCACAAGGCAACACGTCACTGTTCTCTCCACAGAACCGGCAGAATGGTCAATTGTTCAGTACTGTGACAACAGTAAACCAATACAAAGCACCTAGTGTATTAATTAAGACAACTTATATCTTTGGGAAAACTTAAAAAAGAGACCTGATGAACTGAGGCGACTTTCTCTCAGGCAATAGGAAACGCAAAGACCACCCGGAACGACAACAGCAGCCGTTTTGGAAAATACACAGAGATCAGCTTTGACAAGAGGTACCGGATCATCGGAGCGAACATGAGGACCTATCTCTTAGAGAAATCTAGAGTCGTCTTTCAGGTAGTGTATGAGATGAAGGTGGTGTTGAGTTATTTTAAATATATATATCTGATACATAACAATGGTACTCTTGTTTTATTCAGACAGACGACGAGCGAAACTATCACATATTCTATCAGATGTGTTCCTGTGCTCACCTGCCGCAGTTTAAGAATCTAAGACTGTGTGAGTGTTTCTAATGATGGTTTATTGAGCAGGTTTTAAATGGAGCAGCGGCTTTTGTTTGTTATTGTATTGTAAGTATGCCTGATTGCACATTCCTGTCATCTGTAGTGAGTGCGGATAAGTTCCGGTACACCTGCAAGGGCGGTGATATCAGTATTGAAGGTGTCGATGACAAGAAAGACATGGAGGAGACTCGAAAGACCTTCTCACTGCTGGGTAAAAAAAATACTGTCAGAATGAAACTTGTTTTTAGTGTGACGTCTACGTTACCTTCCCCTATCTTCCTCTCCAGGGTTAAAGGAGGACTTTCAGTCACACGTGTTCAAAGTTTTGGCTGCCATTTTGCATTTGGGAAATGTCAAAATCAGAAACTCAGGAGATGGAAAATCATCAGTTGCTGTGAGTCACACCTCTCCAAGCCTAAATGGCTTTTTGTCTGCGAGGTTAGATCTTAAAACATTAACCTGGTTCAGTACACAGCTTATTTTGCATATCTTCCAGCCCGGTGATCCACACCTGGCGGTCTTCTGTGAGCTGCTGAGCGTGAGTGCAGAGGGGTTGGGGCGATGGCTGTGCCACCGGAGGATCGTTCTGGTGGCTGAGACGGTGGTGAAGCCGGTGCCCATAGAGCGGGCTGTAAATGCCCGAGATGCCCTCGCCAAGCAGATCTATGCCCACCTGTTTGACTGTATTATTAAGAGGATAAATAATGCACTGCAGGTTCCGGGTCAGCAACATGCTTTCATTGGTGTACTGGACATTTATGGGTAATGCAGATGCATCGATGATTCTTTTTTCAGTTGGTTGATGTCTCTCATATGGCCATTTGTGATGTGATCCTTGTTTCTTTTGTCTTCAGCTTTGAAACGTTTGACATCAACAGCTTTGAGCAGTTTTGTATCAACTATGCAAACGAGAAGCTTCAACAGCAGTTTAACTTGGTTTGCTTCACCATATTTCTAAATCATTGTAAGACACTCCATATAAAGCATTCTCAGCTCAGGGGGTTATTCTGTTGTCTTTCTTATTTTCAATCAGCATGTGTTCAAGCTGGAGCAAGAGGAGTACATGAAAGAGGACATACCGTGGACGTTGATAGATTTCTATGACAACCAGCCGGTCATTGACCTGATTGAAGCAAAGATGGGGATCCTGGACTTGCTTGATGAAGAATGTTTGGTAATTGAATGGATGTGATGTGAATTTTTACAATGAAAATGTCCACTTTGCTGTGTCTCCTATACATGTATTTTGCTTTACAGTTTCCTCAAGGAACTGATCAAAGCTGGCTGCAAAAGCTGTTCAACTACCTTGATGCCAATCCTCTGTTTGAGAAGCCCAGGTTATCAAATGAGGCATTTGTTATTCAACACTTTGCAGACAAGGTGCAGTCTGGTGACCTTTAGAAACCCATTTCCAGCATAATGTCAAAGGCAACATATTATTCACTATTAATGCTTTTGGATTACTGACAGATGCCTTTTTTTAACTATTCAAATCCTTTTCCATTAACAGGTGGAATATCAATGTACAGGTTTTCTTGAAAAGAACAGAGACACTCTGTATGAAGAATTGGTTGACATTATGAGAGTCAGTAAGGTAATCAAAGGCCCTGTTTCATGTTACTATATATCATGGTTAAAAAGCTAATTGAAGCATCTGCCAATCCATGCAGCTTTGTTTTTCCTAATTTTGACCTAATTCTCCTGCTTGCAACTGTTATCAGTTTCCTTTTCTGGCCAACTTTTTCCGAGAGGAGAAGCAAAGCTCTGTGACGAGTAAAGTTGTCAAAGTGAGACCTGCCAGACCTGGAGTGAAACCAGCCAATAAACAGTTGAGAACCTCTGTGGGAGATAAGGTGACAATGTTTGCTTATGTCGCTGCTCACTGGAGATTAAACTCCCATTGAAGTTTCCATAATATGTTGTATTTACCTATGAATATAGAATAAAACAGAGTTGTGTTGTATTTTTATCCTTATTGATGAACTTTGTGGTGGAATGTAGTTCTGCAGCTCCCTCTCTTTACTGATGGAAACCCTGAACGCTACCACCCCTCACTATGTACGCTGCATTAAGCCCAATGATGAAAAGCTCCCATTTGAGTGAGTGCTGGTGAAACTGTGTTTGACATGAATCAATCGGTGTCAGCCTCAATCATTGGTTGAAAGGAGTGTTCCCTTGTTTGTTCTTAGATATGACTCCAGGAGGGTGGTGCAGCAGTTGCGAGCGTGTGGAGTCCTTGAAACTATTCGTATCAGTGCACAGAGCTATCCGTCCAGGTGATTCTCTTTTACACCGTTCTATATCAGCCAAAACAAAATCTCCATTGCTCATGTTGTAATGGTTGACATGTTTTTTGGTAACAGGTGGACATACAATGAGTTTTATGGCCGATACAGTATCCTGATGTCACATCAGGAGGCAGACTTCAATGACAAGAAACAGACCTGCAAGAACGTGTTGCAGAGGTTGATTCAGGTCAGCCGTCTCTTTAAATGCCGTTTGATACAACATTGTCATGCATTATTGTGCGCTGCATGTTAGTGTATAGCTTCGACCTCATGGTTTGATCTCCAGGACCCCAACCAGTACAAGTTTGGTCGGACAAAGATCTTCTTCCGGGCTGGTCAGGTAGCTTATCTCGAGAAGCTGCGTCTGGACCGACTTAGAGGAGCCTGTGTGACCATCCAGAAACATGTCCGGGGGTGGAGCAAGAGGAGGAAGTACCTGCGTATGAGAGAGGCAGCCATCATCCTCCAGGAGTACGTCCGTGGAAAGAGGACAATCCGGTTAGAGACATTCACTTGCAGTTTTGTTGTCCTGCATCCTCTTTGTATCCGTCAGGGTTCTGACATGGCCTCTTGTTCTGCAGCAAAACTGTGACTGCTGCAAAACTGAAGCATGGCTGGGCAGCACTGGTGATCCAGAGATACTGGAGAGGTTACCGCATGACACAGATCTTCCAGGTAGTCCGTCTGGCTTCCATCACCATCCAGGCCTTCACGCGAGGTTGGATGGCCCGTAAACGGTACAAGAAGGTCTGTGAAGTTGATTAATTCGACATTTGTATCATTTAATTTGCTGAAATTACAAATTGTAACCACATGTCATTCATGCTCTGCTGTTTCTTAATTCATTAATTCTCAGATGATAGAGGAGCAGAAAGCCCTCATTCTACAGAAGTATGCCAGAGCATGGCTGGCACGGCGGCGTTTTCAAACCATGCGTCGGCTGGTGATCAATGTTCAGCTCTCGTTCAGGGTTCAACAGCTCAGAAAGAAGGTTGAAGAGCAGGTAAAGATGCTTCCAAGGTTACTTCAGCTCAGGCTTTTATGGAGAGGACATCACTAAATCCCTCTATCCCCACAGAACAAAGAGAACCGTGGATTGATGGAAAGACTTACAAGCTTGGCCAGCTCCCACTCTCAAACCGTGGACAAGCTTCAGGGTCTGGAGACACAGCTGGAAAAATCAACCAGCCAGAAGGCGTCTGTGGAGGCAAGAGAGAAGAAAAGCAAAGAAGATGCAAGTCTGGTCAGTCTTGAAGTTGATGCTAAAAATCAGTTGTTACAGATTGTCTTCTGCTGCTCATATAAAAACACTTTTATTATTGCTCCAGATAACTGCACAGCTTCAGAAGGAAATAGATGCACTAAACCTTGAAAAGCAGAACTTGGAGAACAGGTTTGAAGCTGACACCAAAGAGGTCAAAGGTAACAGGATTCAAGATTTCTGTGTATGCTACTGTTATTAGAATTTGCACCAAATTTCTGACTGGTTTTACACTCTTACAGAGAGCTTTGATCAAATAAAGATGAACCTCCTGGAAGAGAAAGAATATGAAGCAAGGTTTAGAAAGTAAGTAATGGAACTGTAGAGTCAATCTCCTTTAGAGCATAAAGCAAATATTTGTCTAGCAAAGGCAAATTCTGACTCATTTATTCAGTTGATGAGATGACTTTTGGCAGAGTTGCAGAGAACAACGCAGAGATCCAGAGACAGGACCATGAGACGGAGGTGGAAACTCTGAAAGAGGAGATTAAGAGATTGAAAGAACAGAGAATCAGACTGCAGAGAGAGTTGGAGGAGGCGGGCCAGGTGAACTCTGACCTGCAGGAACAGGTCATCCAGCTCACCAAACACGTCAAGGTCATTCCCGAACTCCGCAGAGATCTCAACAACCTGCAAAACCAGAGGAATAACATGGACCGGAAGATGAAGCAACAGTCGGAACAAGCAAGAGGTACATGCTTTTACTCATCTGCAGTTTTGAAAATGAAACGTTGTTATACATAAATTACGACAATATTGTGCTGATGATACTTGAATATCTTTCTGCAGCTAAAATTAACGATATTACGAGACAACTTCTTGGTGGTGTTGTTGAGGAGGAGGTTATTTTGGGGTAACAAATATACTCAAATATTTTATATAGAACATAAATTTAGTTGTTTAGTCATTTCATCTCACACATTGTTTTTCTGAAGGCTAAAACCAGACGACTCGGAGAAGATTTACGAAGTTGAAGATTTGCTGGCAGCCTTTGATGGCCTACAGAAAGCGACCAGGTCTATTTCTACCGACAACCTTAACGATTCCTTCACTTAATGACAGTATTATGACGTTTTTTTCTTTACCTGTGTGACAAACTTGTTTACTCTTGATCCTGTTTAACACGGTTCCACCATTGACGGCAGAATACTAGAAAACCGCCAGAAGGAGCAGAAGGAAAGCTACGAGACACAAGTGGAGGGCTTGAAATTGAAGGTGGACCACCTTCAAAATGAGAACAGCAAGTTGCAAAACCTGTTCCAGGAGAAAAGTAATCTCAACGAAAATATTCTCCAAGAAGTGTCAAGGCTCAGTAGCGAGAACTCAGTGCGTTATTGCATTCTTAAATCCCATATGTCCTTCCTTTGGATAGATGAGGTACAGAACATTCGGTCATTTCCCTTATTTCATGAATCCACAGGTTTTACTGGAGCTCAAGCTGCAGACTTCAGAGCTGCAGAGACAAAAACAAGAATTGGAGGCCCACGTAGAGATGCAGAGCAGAGAGCTAGCAGGTAGTCTGTTTTTCCCCAACATCATGAAGCTCTTTTGCAGATTAGAATTTCACTTGTTCCTTTGTTTATTTATTTTTTGTTTGTATCATGTAACCCAAAAGAAAAAACTGAGGAGATCACAAACATTCTTCAAAAGAAGATAAAAGAAGAGAGCTCCCAACGCAGGTAAAACACCTAGATTAGAATACGTTTCTTGATTAAAGAAGTGATTGTCATTTCTGAGTTGGCCTGATTTCTGTTATTTTTAAGGCACTTTGAGGCAAAAGCTGAAGAGCTGGAGGAGTTGAAGAGAGAGCTTCAAAGCAGAGTAGAGGAGCTGGAAGACGAAACTGCTCATTTGAAGAGACATCAGCTGATGGAGAGTGAAGCTAAGAACAAACTGAGACAGGAGACTTCACAGTTAACTGCTGAGAATATGGTGTGTGTGTGTGTGTGTGTGTGTGTGTGTGTGTGTGTGTGTGTGTGTGTGTGTGTGTGTGTGTGTGTGTGTGTGTGTGTGTGTGTGCGGTGTGTGTGTATGTGTGTGCGTGTCGTGTGTGTCTTGTCTGTATGAAAGACAGAAACAAATTGTGCTTTTCTTTCAGGACTTTGAAGAGCAGCTCGACCAGAAAGACAGAATAATAAAGAAACTCCAGAATCACATAAGAAGCCTCGAAACCTCACAGAAAGGTAGTGCTGCAGTTTGTATACACACATCATGAGATGAATCCACCTTCTGTATGTTCATTACTTTAACGTCTCTCGCACAGCCAAGCAAACGCCTGCACCTGCCATTCCCAAAGATTACCTTGGCATGTTGGAGTACAGGAGAGAGGATGAATCCAGGCTCATTCAAAACATAATTCTGGGTATTCTTCTTCATTCATTTTGTGACTTCCTTTACGTGTATTCTGCGGTCCTCTGGATGTTGAGCAGAAATAAATTATAATTAAACTTGCCATATTCTACTCACAGACCTGAAGGCCAAAGGTGTGGTGGTCAATATGATCCCCGGTCTGCCAGCTTACATCCTCTTCATGTGCATCCGCCATGCTGACTATTTGAATGATGAAGTCAAGCTCAAGTCTCTTATGAATGCGATCATCAGTGCTGTCAAAAAGGTTATCACGGTGAGGTTAATTCTCATTCGAGGAGCCTTTATCTCAACTGTAGATCTGGTAAACAAATAATAGTATCATAATCTAATAGTAATAACCCAAAAGCTATTACTCATAACCATATTTCAGATTAGGTAGCCTGAATGTTGGCACCAGTGTAGTTTACGTTCATTATTTTACTTTGTGATATTGATAATGTGAAAAGGATCAACAGCTGGAAAAATAAATGTATAAGTTACCTGAAAACTATGTAATGTCACATCAATCAATAATTAGAATTACAAACATTTGGTTGTTGAAAAGAAATGAAAGCAACATGACTTTTTAAATTATTATTTCAGAGTCAGCCCAAAGACTTTGAGTTGCTGTCATTCTGGCTCTCAAACATGTATCAGCTGCTCAACTGTCTGAAACAATACAGCGGGGAAGAGGTCTGTGTTTACCCTGGATGCACTATTATTGTTTTTATTGAAAATAATGTATACATAGTAGTAGTAGGCATATTTTGACATGCTCTTGTCTCTTTGTTGCTTTCTGTTCCAAAAGGAGTTCCTGAAACAAAATACTGCTCGACAGAAAAATAACTGCTTGCAGAATTTTGATTTGTCTGAACACAGACAGATTCTCAGCGACCTGGCCATTCAAATCTACCATCAGTTTGTCTCCATCATGGAAAAGACACTAACTCCTGCAATTGGTATTTCATCATCACCGTTATCACATGCAGATTTTGGAAGTGTTCCCTCCTTTATTCCTACCTTAAATCTGCTGCTTGGCTTTCTCGCCCGACAGTGCCAGGTTTGTTGGAGCACGAGAGCCTACAGGGGATTTCCAGCATGAAGCCGACGGGCTTCAGGAAGCGCTCCAACAGCATCTACGAGGACTCAGAGACACACACCATCTCCTCCATCGTTCAGCAGCTCAGTGTCTTCCACTCCACCATGAGCCAGCACGGCATGGAGCAGGGACTCATGAAACAGGCAGTCAAGCAAATGTTCTTCCTCGTTGGTGCGACCACCCTCAACAACATCATGCTCCGAAAAGACATGTGTTCCTGCAGAAAGGGAATGCAAATCAGGTCTGTGGTGGTTTTTATGAGAATACAGAAGATTTCTTTTAAGCAGACAAAAATGAGTTCATAGCTTTTGTTTGTTCAGGTGTAACATCAGTTACCTCGAAGAATGGCTGAAAGAGAAGGAACTGCAAAGCTCTAATGCTATAGATACTCTGATGCCGTTGTCTCAGGCCGCCTGGCTACTGCAAGTCAACAAGTCCACTGACGACGACGCCAAGGAGATCACTGAAAAATGCACTGAGCTCAACCCGGTTCAGGTACTTTATTCATGCCACACATGCCATATTTGTTATATTGGAAAAATCCAGCTTAACAGTGAAACAAAACTTACATTCAAATTTGCAGATTGTCAAGATTTTGAACTCCTACACTCCCATTGATGATTTTGAGAAAAGGGTGACGTCGTCATTTGTTCGCAAAGTTCAGGTGCATGAGCTTGATTGTTTATTTTCTCATTTTAATGCAACACACTTTTCTAATTTAAAGTACAGTAATGTCATGAAATACTTGTTCACCTGCCGTACTTTCACTTGACTAAATATGCCAAGTTTCTCCCTGTTGCAGTCATTACTACAAGATCGTGACGGGCCCAGCTCACAGTTGATGCTGGACTCAGACTATCGTTTCCAGGTCACGTTTCCTTTCTGCCCGTCCTCGCAGGCTCTGGAGCTGCTGCAGGTCCCGAGCAGCCTTCACCTGAGCTTCCTAACCAGGATCTGACAGCCAGCCTTCAACCTCTCATGACAGTCCAGTGGCCTCTGACTAATTTACTGTATATGTAAATATGTGAACACTTTAAATAAACAATGAACACAATATATTTCAAATTGAGGGATGTGGCTAAAATGTTTGAAATACAGAGGTTATTTCATTTCTAATGTCTCTGTTGGATATTTTGCTGGCTTAAAAAGTAGCCAAACTATGTATAGTAAGTGTGAAATACAGAAATATGAGCCAATTAAATACCCATCAACGAAGAAATTACCTCACTGTCATCAGTGTGATCAAAAATAAAAGTGGAATCAATCAAACCATTAAAACATCAACTCAAAATAGAAGAGAAACTTTCTCTGTCATACGTCTATTTCCTAAATCATAGACAAAATAATCGGTCAACAACTGTTTGCTTCTTTTCCAATCAGCCACACCTGTATCAAATCACCCTCCTGATTATGTTCACCTCTCGCCTAATTGACAGCGGCACTACGCCCCCAAGTGGTGGGAGGCTTTACAAAACAATAACAAAATGGCTCTTAATGGCAGTTTGCATAACAGTATTGTGTTTTCCATGTCGGCAGTATTTAAATGCATTATCAGTGGTAGAGTAGTGAGGCTGCTGAGGATGCAGCCCGTGCGGAGCAGCAGCATCACCAGGATGCAGGACCCTCCTCCTCCTGCTCCATATGAACACTGGTGGAGCATCTTCTCCCTGTGACGTCATGACAGCAGCATCAGCTGTTAGCTCTGCTTCAAGCCTTTTCGCTGCCGATCGCTGCCTGCACGAAGGAAATATATGAGATCCCCTCTAGTCCCTGAAATGGCGACACAGGAGGTACAGCGGAATGAGACTCTGACCCATCTCAAAACGGAGTCGGAGACGCTGAAGACGAAGCTGGAGGAGGAAAGAGCGAAGCTGCACGACGTTGAACGTGAGTGCTGCTGAAAATGGAGAGGCCTCGATCCACCGCTGCGTTTACACTGTGACGGGACAAATAAAAGCAAATGTCTCCGAGAGAAATGCATTTCAGCATGAGGACGAATGTTGACAGTTTTATCAGAGATGTGAGGGTGTCCGAACTGATTATTGGCCCGATTGGCTCGACGTTACCTCAGATATTTGACAGGCGACTGAAGCAGAATGTTTGTTTGCTTCCCCATTTTACAGCCCACTGCTTCCATCTGGATTTCTTCTATTGGTTTAGTCCCATCACATCTCAGCCATAGGGCAGATGTTGAATAAAATGTTAGAAGGAAACCTAAAAATAGCCTTAAAAAAACCTTTATTGTGCTTGTTTGTTTATGAGGAGATATGACAGAATAATATTTTTTAATTCTGTCATTTTTTAAAAATATATTCCTGTATATATTGTAAGCCGACTTTAAGTTAATCCTTATTACTCCTGGGAATATTAATCCAGTGTGTATTCAGTAGAAGGTTTAATGTACATTTTGTGTGTGTGTGTGTGTGTGTGTGTGTGTGTGTGTGTGTGTGTGTGTGTGTGTGTGTGTGTGTGTGTGTGTTTTGTTAAAGTACATCAAGTGGCAGAGAAGGTGGATGGGTTGGGTCAGTTTGTCATGAAGACCCGAAGAACTCTGAAGGGACACGGCAATAAAGTGCTGTGCATGGACTGGTGTAAGGACAAGAGGAGGATCGTCAGCTCCTCACAGGTCACACTCTCTATGCTCCTGCTGGTTTCTAAGTTTTTAGCCCAGTGTATGATTGCATAATTTACTGTACATGTGTTTTATATTGTACTTGTCTCTTTGCAGGATGGAAAGGTGATTGTATGGGATGCTTTCACCACCAACAAGGTAACTTTCTCTTTTCTCTTCCATGTATTTTTATTATTTATATTTGTTTTTGTAAACTGCTGAGATTTTTTTTTTTTTAAACATTTTCACATTTTACCCGTTCCTACTTCATCCTCCTTCATGCTTGTAATAAATCAGTTTTTCCGCTATGCTCCCTGACACCAAGTCAACCGATTAGTTCAGCCAAAGACTGTTTTTCCATCTCAGATCATTTTATTTTAAGTATTTTTATGTCTGAAATTCATATTTGGTATTTCTAAAGACAAAAGCAATTTGGTTTAAAATACATGTTTATTTAACACAATCATTTTGGTACCCGTCAGATTGATCTTATTACCCTAATTTAGACAAACGTGCAAATAACAACAAACAGAAAAATGTATCATTGGTGCATAAAACTGGAATGTAGTGATTGTGAATGTTGCAGAGGGAGCCTTTGTATAGAAACATCATCTATTAAGCCACTAATTGAGAATTTCACTCAATATCATGTAGAAAATCAAATCTATGAGGCATAATAAACAGGAGGAGACGTGGAAGATTTCCACATCAACAGGATATCTACAATGTGCTATGACGCAAAATATTTTAATGAATGAGGACGACAGGGAAGGGACTCCAGAGATTGCTATTAGAGTTGAACATTGACCACAAGAATGTCTAAAATGTATTTTAAATGCCTGTTTGTCTGCTTTTGGACAAACGGGTACACCACTGATGTGTAACGGCCTAAAGTTTTCCTGTTCTGCTCCAATTAATTGATTCTAATGAATTTGATTCATCTTGCTGTCCTGATGCGGCTCATGCAGCTGTGTGTTTTGATATTTATTAGGAGCACGCTGTGACAATGCCTTGCACCTGGGTGATGGCCTGCGCCTACGCCCCCTCCGGCTGTGCTGTAGCTTGTGGGTGAGTATCTTACTGCTCGTGAGGAGCCCAAATGTGCCGTGTCATCGGTTTGGGTTTCTGTTCTCTTTTTGTAAACCATGGTGATTTTCTTGTCACAGGGGCCTGGATAATAAATGCTCGGTGTATCCCCTGTCTCTGGACAAAAATGAGAACTTGGCTGCCAAGAAGAAGTCAGTGGCCATGCACACAAACTACCTGTCAGCCTGCAGCTTCACCAACTCCGATATGCAGGTGAGATCATCGAACATGCACAAAAACACTCGCACCAAAAGCAATTCCCCCCCCCACCCGACACCCCAGGTTCCTGCAAATACGGTTGCTTTTTTCTATTCATTACTATCCCTCATTATTAATCAGAAATCACTGTCTTCAATATTCCCATGTAAAGAGCTCCCCCACTTTGTTAATAATTCACAGCAGCCAGTTACTCCTTGTTTGACGTCCTGGTCACATGATGTTTCACGCAGCAAAGACAATCCATTTATAGCCGTTTGTTAGCCCACATAGACTTTTACTGATCTTCAGAACAGACACTTGTCTTCCTCTTCATCGCCTGCTTGTGTTAAAGATCCTGACGTCCAGTGGAGATGGAACATGTGCATTATGGGATGTTGAGAGCGGGCAGCTGTTGCAGAGTTTCCATGGACATGCCGCAGACGTGCTCTGTCTGGACCTCGCCCCCTCTGAGACTGGAAATACGTTCGTTTCAGGGGTGAGGACACCTTTCACTTCACCTTGTTGCTATTCAAATTGCACTGAATTACTTCACACATTTGGTTCTATTCTGCATTATTCTGTATGATTGCAGGGCTGTGATAAGAAGGCCAATGTGTGGGACATGCGTTCAGGACAGTGTATTCAGTCCTTTGAAACTCATGAATCGGACATAAATAGTGTGCGGTAAGTTACTGCCAATTGTCCATTTTAGGTGATGAGTGAAAATGAGAATATTTTTTATTCATTCATTAGTAAGGAAAAATGCAGATATTTTAAAACCTCTTTGTGTAAAATGTTATGTCTTGTCACATCTACCACTGCACAGTGTTTTTTCATACCACCACTGGGAGTCGCTAAAAGTCAAATAATGAAATCTTACACAAGAGAGGTATTTGTTCCTAATGGTGTTGTCTGTTTCTTTTTATAAATAGATACTATCCCAGTGGAGATGCATTTGCATCTGGCTCAGATGATGCAACAGTAAGTAATCAGATATTTCCCACAAAGTACAAATAGAAACGTATCGAAAATAACTTTAACATCCATTATTTTTTTACAGTGCCGGCTGTTTGACTTAAGAGCAGACAGAGAAGTGGCTATTTATTCCAAAGAGAGCATCATATTTGGGGTCTCCAGTGTTGATTTCTCTCTCAGCGGTGAGAAATATACACCTCAGTTTTAGTCTGGTCATTCAACCAAACAGTTAATGATTACCCATAGCTTAAAATTAATTATTTCTGTATGCAGAGTTTAAAGCATTTATGTTTTTGTTTTTTTTTATCTTTCAGGACGGCTACTATTTGGCGGTTACAACGACTACACCATAAATGTTTGGGATGTTCTCAAAGGAACACGGGTCTCTATTCTGTTTGGCCATGAGAACCGTGTCAGTACACTGCGTGTTTCTCCAGATGGGACGGCCTTCTGCACAGGTTCCTGGGACCACACTCTTCGGGTATGAGATGTCTGTTATCATCTGACAACTTTGAAAATGTGCAGTGACATTTTTGGTGATATGTTGTAACGTCTGCTGTTTTTGATTTTTCTAGATCTGGGCTTAAGGATGAAGACCCAGAGGATTAAATGTTAGACAGACCTACTGAAGACCCACCAATATTTCTGTTTGCTAGAGTACAATCACAGAGATAGAGAATTAGTTTTGGTTGTACATAGGGCATATCACTAGCATTGTGTATATACTCCAGTCTCATGGCCACGGTAGATTTGCATATTTCAGAGTAATTAAACCAAACAGCACGCTTCTATTACAGTATGATTGAAAGAAAATTGCACAGAGGTACTTATGGTTACAACTTAAGATGTGAAATGTATATTGCAGAAAATACCATTGGTAGTGACTAGCATCAGTCTATGATAGAAGTGACACAATAAAGTGATGTATTGTTTGAGCCCACATAAAGGACACTACTTGTTAATTTATTTGTTGTTGTTTTTTTGCACAAAAAATAATGAAGGAAAGCAGACTGAAGAAGAAATTGGATACTAGGAAGCAAAATACAACTGCAGAGGAAGCGGTAAGGTTTTTATGAAGGCCTCTGCTTCTCTTTGCTTGAGTTTCTCCTGACACAAATGCAAAATGTTGGAATATGAGGGATAGTGAGGAGGATTTGTTTTCAATAATAGATAGTTTGAAGCCATATGATGGAGCATTAGCATAAAATATTAATCAACAAAAGTGCAACATTGTAGTTTATGAAGATGAGATCAGAAGGAAATGGATTTAGTTCCATACCATCTGTACCCATCAAGCCTTGACAGCAACTCACCTGCCAATATTATTCTAATGTAAAAATAAGCACATATTAAAAGGTACATCTAAAATATATGATGTTGATTTTCCATCCCAATGATTTGAAAATGTTTGTTTCCAGCTATGGAAATCAGTGCTCTATGTGCACACTGCATCTGCATATGTGGCCCCTTACTAGATATATACATACTAACACCAATGAATACAAAAAAAACATGTTTAAATTCTTAGAATGTACTGGCTGTAATTTAAAAATTTACTGTAATTATTTAATTGTAGTTTAATGTACAGCTATTAAAGGGACTGTTTATCAAACATAATAAACTGAGTTTTGAATATCATTGCACTCTCATTTTTGTTCTTTACCCAATGTTGTAGTTTTATTTTCTTGTACTGAGCTATTTAGACTAGAATAACAGGCACTGTTGTTCTTAAGGTTTCTAATAAAGTTTCCCAAATACAAGCGGAAGTGACATCATTGATCAGTCTGCTGAATCAAAACAATGGCCGACTGTCAAGCTAGCACGTTACCTCTTATGATCCTCTAAACGTTTAACAATTACGTTTAACTTACTCTGTTTAAGAAGCTGTTACTAGGATGGATAGATGATTTAATAAGGGCATTTTTTAAGAAGAAAAAACAGCTGGAAAGCCAAAATGAGCGACGTTGTGGAGAAGACCCTGACAGCTCTGCCGAGCCTACTGTCTTTAGACTCTCACTCTGGATCTACAAAACTGTCCTCCACCTCGAAACTAGGAAACCTCATCAGAGGTATCACCGAGTTAACGTCCAAACATGTGAGTCCGTCGTTAAAAATGGAAAAAATGGAGCGCAGGTGAAATAACACGAGTCATCGTTAGATGATGTGCCCTAACGTTAGCTTGCTAAAATGTCTCTGCTAACCTAAAACAAAGGTGTGTTTACGTGTTTTAACCCACTTACATAGGCCGTGTGCTCCCTGCTTTACAGACTATGTTTTAGACTGATTTACAGGTACCTTCTCGTCCCTGCTATGTTATTATCACGTGATAATATTGGCAAAAACAGAGCTGGGACTATTTTTAAACCTTGTCCTTGTTGGTGCGTTCAAGTGTTTGTGATAAACTCAGTTATTCGAAGAGTCAGCTGCCAATATGCTTTGCATTCACAAACTGTGTTGCAGAAAAGTAAAACTTGGAAGGCAAATATGGACATTGTGACAAATATTTCTGCTGTCCAGCCAGTTCTCAAGTCCCACTCCTTAGTGTTGTAATATCCCGTAAACACGTGAATGCACCAATCAGAACAAGTTTGAATGATATTGGCTAGATATGAATGATGTTCACTGTGATGTGTTGCCTTTCTATAAAGTCTCTACAACTTGATTTTCAGTGTATACTTGCATGGTATACTGTAGGCAATAGATATAAGTAATGTCAAGTGTATTTCATTGTTTTATTGTTTGGTTTATTAACACAAAGATGTATTCACAGTCCACCAGCCTTTGTCAAGATCAAGATGATATCACTTTGAGAGTCTTACCTAAGAAATATGAAAAAACAGAACTGAAAACTAGAAAGTTAAAGCATATCAACAGTCACTGCTAATTTATTTTTAAGAAGCAGACAAAGTTATCCAAAAAGCACATAATAATTAGTATAATAAACTAATACAAATGAAACAGTTGTAAGACATTTTTTAGAGGCGTAAATATTCATAGATTGATAATCATAAAGCAATACATTAATATATCCACACTCTTATGAGGTTTGCTGTGTATTCGCCACTGTTTCACATTTGCATTAAAGTTAGGAGTGTTTGACACCTTTAATTAAAGGAGGCAGCTTGTTCCATTCAAAGCATCAGCACATTGTAAAGAGAAGAATCCATACTTATTGTTGTCTTAAATCTATAAAGGTTTAAATATGCTTCACAGGCTATGATATTATGAATTTAAACATCTCTCACCTTTTTGAAATAACTACCTGGACACATTTCTCTGTAAGATTCTAATAAGTAGCTAATGGACTGAAATATGTTCTTGTAACCTAACATGACCATTGGCAGCAAACAGCATGGTCGTGTCTTATGTTAGCAGGCATGTTGTCTCTCTTTGATCTTAACATCCTGAAG
Organism: Taurulus bubalis; assembly: GCF_910589615.1. Lineage (NCBI taxonomy): Eukaryota > Metazoa > Chordata > Actinopteri > Perciformes > Cottidae > Taurulus > Taurulus bubalis. Next base: position 18,142,562 of record NC_136597.1, on the reverse strand, counting down.
TGTGCTTCCTTTTTTTCAGGAAGAGGAAAAACTTATTCAACGTGAACTAGTATCTATCAAAGAGCAGGTGTCCTCCCCGAACACCTCCATGGTACGATTCTCCTGATTTTCCAATTTGGTTTAAGAAAGCAGATGAGTCCAGATGAAGTGATGCCTTCAGTTATTGATATCTATACTTTTTCCTTGTGTCATAATCTCATCCAGCGGCAGATGAAGGAGCTCATGGTGAGATCGATCTACTGTGAAATGCTCGGTTACGAGGCTTCGTTCAGCTATATTCACGCCATCAAACTGGCTCAACAAGGCACTGCTCTGGAGAAAAGAGTTGGTATGTATGTTTGTTTGTGATGAGCTGTGAAGCTTCGTCCTTCTTCAGAGTCCTTACTCAATCACTCTTTAATACTAACTTTGTCTCATTATCAACACAGAGGCATGATAAGTAGATTAGAGCTTTTAAAGCTTCAAAGCAACTTTAACTCACTGCATCTTTCTGAACATCTTTGAGCAAAAGGTACGTTTGTGTTTCTGTATTGCAGGTTATCTCGCCGTGTCTTTGTTTCTGAACGAAAGTCACGAGCTGCTTCTTCTCCTTGTGAACACTGTATTAAAGGTGGGTTCTATGTTTTTACATAATTTGTCATTGGCTCCTTTTTTTAGCGGAGTAGTTGATGTATTTTGTGTTTTCAGGATCTTCAGAGCACAAATCTTATTGAAGTGTGCATGGCTCTCACTGTTGTCAGCCAAATGTTCCCCAAAGATATGATTCCTGCAATCCTTCCTCTGGTTGAGGAGAAACTTAATCACCCAAAGTAAGAAACGCTCTTTAAATTCCAAGTCTAAATAGTCACCAATATGCATTAAAGTGAATTTATTCATATGGTAAACTGGAGCATGAAAAATCAGCCTGAATATTATGATTCATAAGTGTTTCTCCGAACATATTTGCAGAGAAATCATTCGAAGAAAAGCAGTCCTGGCACTGTATAAATTCTACCTAATAGCACCTAATCAAGTTCAACACATCCACAACAAGTTTCGTAAAGCTCTCTGTGACAAGGACCCTGGCGTCATGACGGCGTCACTGCACATCTACCTACAGATGATCCAGGTAATTAGTTTTTCTGGACTCTGAATATTCTGGTGTGATGAATCCAGCCTTATTACATATTATTTATTTTGTGACAGGATAATCCAGAAGGTTATAAAGACCTGACAGCAAGTTTTGTCACCATACTGAAGCAAGTGGTGGGAGGAAAACTGCCCATGGACTTTAACTATCACAGCGTTCCTGCTCCATGGCTGCAAATGCAGCTTCTCAGAATACTGGCTTTTCTTGGGAAAAATGATCAGAGGTGATTATTTTGTTTGAGGTTGTTGTTTTGTCTGGTTGTTTATGCCATGATGTAGCTGTGCTTTGTACTCAAATCCTTGTGAGTACATTTTGTGAGTCTATTCCTTGTGTAACAGTACAAGTGAGATCATGTATGAAGTCCTCGATGAGTCTTTACGAAGAGCAGAGATAAATCATAACATCACCTATGGTATGTCCAATTTAAAGTGTCATTTTTTGCAAATTTGGTTGTCTAAAATTATTTGAGTATTGTATTTACACACTTTCTTTATTTCCAGCAATATTATATGAGTGTGTAAAATGCATTTACACAATTCATCCCAAATCTGAACTTTTGGAAAAAGCTGCAAAGTGCATTGGCAACTTTGTTCTGTCACCGAAGATTAATCTCAAATATCTCGGTAAGATTCAAATAAAACATTTGATTGAAGTATTTTTTTTTTACATTCACAATCCAGACTTCAGATATTGACTGTAGTATATTTTTTTTATTTGGTGTTACTGTAGGCTTGAAGGCCCTCACCTATGTGGTCCAGCAGGATCCTAAACTGGCCCTGCAGCATCAGATGACCATCATAGAGTGTCTCGATCACCCCGACCTCATCATCAAGCGTGAGGTGAGGCAGATACTGATGCACTCTGGATTTTGGTGTCATAGAATTGTAGGTTTTTAGCATCATGTGACTTGTTCTGTTGTCTTATAGACACTGGAGTTGCTCTTTCGGATCACTAACGCTCAGAATGTCACAGTCATCGTCGAGAAGATGCTGGAGTTCCTGCGCGTCAATAAAGATGACTACACTACAATTGACCTGGTGGGGAAGGTGGCAGAGTTGGCAGAAAAATATCCTTAAATATATATATATATATTTATTTACTTCTGATGGCCCACTGCAACTGCATAATTAGAAAACACATACAACAATGCGCCAGAGTTATATAAATACGCTGCTATAAATACTGAAATAAGAGCCTGCAATGCCCACTGCCTTGTATGTCTGATCCAAAAAGCTAATTGTGCATACGGTAAAATAAGTTTATCATGGTGGTGAAGCAGTACCTTTCTTGTTGTATACAGTACCTCTTTATGGCAGCTTTGTATTGAAGTTAAACACAAAATGCAATTATTCAGGCCTTCAACAAGCAAGATAAAGTGTGTTTTATAAAACTGAATGCTCACAATCTTGAAAAGTAAGACTTTAGGTTCTGACTTAAAAGGGTCACAAATAGGATTTAATTTTCACAACTTCCTGCTTCCTTCAGACATTTAGTTAAGACAACGTCAGTAATCCTGTTAGAAAGCGTGTTCAGCAACACATTTTGTTCACCACCATAACTGCTTAACAGCGTACCAGTATTCGGCTAGAACTACTGTTGGTGTTTAAATTCAATTAAAATTAGATATGAGTTGAAAAACAGAAATCCAGTCTTTTAAAATCATGCTGTTGTATTATTTATACCTTTTTTTTTATTGTGTCAATTGTGTTTTCCTATGAACCATTATACATATGCACCAGACAATGAATGGTTCATCGAGACCATGAGCACAGTGTTTTCAGTAGGTGGAGACATGATGCAGCCTGACATCCCAAACAGTTTCCTTAAACTGCTCTCTGAGGGTGAGACACACACACAGACTCAACTTATACTGTAATTGTTGTTCTGCTGTGTTGTAATATTTCACTTCAGTTATTTGCTGCTGATTCTTATTCTTGTAATGCTAATGTTTATTTAATATTTAATGGCCTAGGATTTGACAGTGTGGAGGAAGACAGGAAGTTGAGGATGTTTGCTGTGGATTCATATGTTTCTCTGCTGCAAAGAGAGCCTGGCATACTGCCACAGCGCTTCCTCCAAGTCATCAGCTGGGTGAGTGTTGTATGCACATGAAGCCATTTGTATCATCCTTATGTAATCCTACTAATATGAGAACAAGAAGCAGAAGAGGGACAATTTAAACAAGGTATAAAGCATGAAGCACATTTTACTAATTACTTTCCAATTTCCAGGCATATGAAAGAACAGTGACATTTTGGAAGAGATAAAATATAGAATGCATTTCAGTGAAAATTGGGATGAATAACTACCGGTACAGAAAAAAAGAAACCACAAAAAGAAACAATACCTGTTTAAAAGTGAAAGTGTTTTACTATCCTGATGGATGATCAGAAGTGAGAAGATCTCAAGCAGTTCACAGGGATTTAAGAGGTCTGCAGTGCCACTGAACACAGGTCGGGTCACGCTGAGTTTAAACCTGGCCAGTAAGATCCCAATGTCAATTTCATGTATACATACAGTATATATCTGATACCGTGGTGACACCTGTGAATATTTTTTTACAGGAATAACACAAAAATACTTCACGGTAGATAAAACAAAAATAAATTCTTCAACACATCTTTTACAGATTAAAAACATTCAATAACACTACTCTTCTTTAATTGTGCTTCAAAATGTAACTCACAACACACTATCTATGGAAACTGTGCAGGACAGAACAACACACTCAATGTTTGCCCTTTCTGTGCCGTACGCAGGTCCTCGGTGAATACTCCAATCTGAGGGAGGAACTTGAAGTGGCCACAGTCCTGAGGCTGCTGGCCAAACTTTTGGACATGAAGAGCACCAGCAGTGAAACCAAGAGCTGGGTCCTCATGGCAATGACCAAGCTCTGTGAGGGCGGGGCAGGTGTTTCTGTGGCCCAGGAGGTTTGTGAAACATACGGCAGCTCCCTGGACACAGTACTGAGACAGAGAGCTCAGGAGCTGCAGCGCCTCAGCCAAGACTGTGAACTACGAGCCAGGGTGCTACCCCGAGACGCCGGCCTGGAGCCCCTGGAGGTAACATACGTACGCTGAAGAATCACAATAATAATGTTTAAGTGTGCGGTGTATTGTCAATGTAATGTTGTTTTCAGTCAATATGCATGGTCACCTGGTATTGGAGACATTTCATTTGGCTTTGAAAGACCGCTACTGTTGAAACTTGATATAACTTTATGAACCTCAGTTTCTTTGTAGTTCCTCCTCTCTGGCAGAGTAAGTCCTTTTTATCTGATAGTTGGAAAACAAAACCTGCCTACACTTGCCTCTCCATGACACACAGTATATTAAATTCATTACTGTTTTCATCAAGATAATGGGGATCATCATTTCAGCTCTAATCAAAGCAGCTGTTAAAGCATGTCTAGAGTTGTCTGATGGGTCCGGTTATCACAGAACTCCATTCAGTATCGGATGGAAGTAGAGAACAATAATTGTATTCTAAATACATAAATGCTTCCTCTGGTTGTTTAATATTTCTTTTGTGACAAAAAAAGTGTAAAGATTATACATATGAGTCATATTTGCAAGCACACACAAATAACATGTTTAGTCCTGCAGAACTTTTCCCAATTATCTTCCCATTTCCACTAAAGGAGAAGTTTAAACTTTGTTGTTATTGATGTTGGTTTCTAGGTGGATTCTTCTCTGTCCTTTCTGGATGGATTTGTGTCAGAGGCGTTGGCTGCTGGCGCTGCTCCATACAAACCTTCCCATCAACGGCAGGAAGAGCTAGCTCAGGAAAAAGGTAAAAAATGTAGGTTTAGATTTTGGCAGATTTGGCCTCATAAGCACTGCCTTGTTTTGATTTGTTCTGACTGTGTTTTTTTGCCTCAGCGTTGAGCCTGGAGCCATACGGCCTGTCCCTGCCCATCAGCATGTCCTCCTGCAACATCGCAGACAGACAGTCTCCTACACTGTTGTCTGTGAGCTCTGGTCTGTCGGGCGATAGCCCCGACCTCTCTCACAAAGGAGGGTACGTGGACGTCTGATTTTAAAATAGGTTACACACAAATGCACGACTGGCTTCGAACTTTTTTGTTTTTTTGTTTCAGCTCGACAACGCTGAAGCTGGACGGTGTGAAGAGGGTGTGGGGGAGGGAGGGCTACCTGGCGCTGAGGGAACCTGGGGAGGAGTCTGCCCATGTTGAGGTTCCCAGTCCCCTCCGGTCACCCAGCCAGCAGGAAGAGGCTGACGGTTCACACAGCCAGACTCCCACTCCGGTATCGACCCCTCAGCCCGAACAAGAGAAACAGCAGCTGGCCTCTTCGCTGTTTGTCGGCCTGGGCTCCCAAAGCTCTGTGTGTCTGGTGAGCTTTTTAATTCTTCTTTTTTAATTTGAGGTCAAGTCTGAAGTAAAAATGCTAAGTGTGATTAATGTGTTTGATATTAAAATTCCAATATAAGATTCAATGAATACTGAAAGTCATCTACTCACATTTGATAGATATGAATCTGGTGGTCTTAATGCTCACTTTACAGATTTTAAAACTGACTGGAGGCGCAGGTTAAGGCTATGCATGCATATGTTACAACTAAAACTTTTCCTTTTAACAGATGGGAAAATCTGAGTCGACAACCCAGCGATTCAGAAGAAAGGCAAAAGGTCCGGTCTCGTCCTCGGGTGCCACCAAGCATATATCTAACACCCTCGTCTCCACTACGAGCACAGCGACTAATTTGCTGTGTAACAACCTCCTGGACTCCACCATCACCTCAGACCTGGCTGTTTCTTCACTCGAACAGACGTCCCAACTCTCTCAGGGTCCCGCTGCTGCAAACGGCACATGTGATGTAGATTTAACACTCAGTGACATGAAGGAAAGTAGCCCCGCTCTCATTAGGGAAAACACTGTTGTAGCTGCTGATCCGGCTCCACATGAAGACCCAGACAAGCTTAAAGACTTGTGCCTCAGTACTCATCTTCCTGCAGAGTTCTCTGGACTCAGTCACTCAGAAATCACTCCTTTGTGCACAAACCAAACCCTGGATCTGTCAGCCTGTCATTTGCAGAAAGAGGATTCTTTAGCGCTGGTTGTTTTCATTTACAACTCCTCTGACTCTGACATTCAGCAGATACGACTAGAGCTTGAATCAAATGAACTTGAGGTACAGTAACTATTGAGAATTATTAGTGTAAGTCTTACACTCTGGTTAGGCTTTCATATACAATGGTGTTTTGTTGTTATGCTTGTTTCAGGTATCCTGTGTGTGTGACAGTCCAGTGCAGGAGGCGAGAAGCCACAGCGTAGCAGTGTGTCAGTATTCCCTGACTGTGAAGAGGCCTTCAGTCCATGTTGAGGTGGTTGGGGTGGTGTCTTACCAGTTTCCTGCCGGGACGCCAAAGTCGGCGCAGTTCTCATACAAACTTCCTCTATCCAGCTTCATCAGGTGAAATATGTCCTTCCTTTTCACACGTGTGATCTTGCAGAGAAGATTAGTCGCTTACTGTAATTTCACATGTTTCCTTCAGACCTTTGAACGTGTCCACAGAGGAGTACGGGGCAATGTGGCTGGACTTCTCTCATGATACGAAGCAGAAGCTGACCCTGATAAGTGACGGCCAAGAACCTCTCACGGACTCGCTGAATGTGCTGAAGAAGAAACTTAAGCTTCATGTCGTGGAAATCATAGGTGAACAGACACTAAGTTCAAATTTGAAATGTAAAAGCTGAGCTTTTAGACAGTTACTGTTGTAACAAGTCCCAGAAGGTACATGTTCCCGTCTCACAAGAAAAACATGCAGATACATTAAAAAGACTTGGTGTACGTATGGCCTTATATACACCTATATATTTATGCCTTTACATGTACCCCCCCATGAGTTTATATAGATAGTTAGATAGATAGATATAAAGTATGAAAGTCTTAACGCAAAGTCCACTTACTCGCATTTTCCAGAGCTTTTAAACTTGCTGGTGAAGACCAAGAGATGTGATCGAAGTTTTCCGGGGAAAAAAACAATAAAGTGTACCTGTGGCTTTATTAATTTGAATGAATTGGCGATTAATGCTAACTTACATCTTATGCCAGAGAAGCAATGCATCAGATGCAACAATCAGGGTTGAATTACTCACTTGTTCCAGAGCATTAGAGCTTGTTTATTTTGTCAACTGCCGTTAAAGATCCAAAATGAACGCCCAGGTCAGCTTAGTTTTGTTAACAATATTTCCGAGCATCTTGAAATGACATACATACATATGTGAAAGGTGCAGCGGCACAGTATTTGACCAATAGGTGGATATGTGTTAAATGCAGTATGTATTTGTAATCAACCTTTATTATTCTTCCCCACAGGTATGGAAGGTATTGTAGCTTGCCGGCTGCTTCGAGATCAGCCGTGTTTGATGCACTGTCGCCTACATGCGGGAACGCTGTCCGTGTGGCTGCGCTCTCCGGTCCCCGACCTGCCCGACTGCCTGATGTACCACTGTCAGAGAGCTTTAGAGGAGCACTGAGCCTCCGACTGCAACTCCTCCACTTACCCCACTGAGCAACGTGACCGCCTAACCCTCAACCTCTGAAGAAGAAGGTACACAGAGCAACAGCGCAGAACATCTTTATATTACAGTGTTGATTATTTGTTTATCTCTTCCACTATAAGTTACAACAATTTGAGTTTTGTCCTCAAATCATTTATTTTCAACAGGTAAATTGCTGGAATAATTCACAGGCTCACAACTGTTTGAATATCATGGCTGGAATAACCTCAGGGCCAAATGATTGTATTTTAACCTTTTGTGAGTGTTTGACATTTCAGAATAACAATAATGTCTTAAAATGATGATGACAGGGCTTCACTTGAAAACTTCAATGGGTTCGAACATTGTTAGTAGTGAAATTAATAATAAGTATATTATTCTTGGTGAAAGTCATTAATTTCTACAGTTATTGTTTGCACCCCTGGTCTGTATGTTGAAGAAAAAGAGAGAGATCATGTCCTGCGTTTTAATATGTAACATGATTTAAAAAAAAAAAAATCTGCTATATTGTCTTGACTAGAACAATCATAACAGTTTTAATCAGACAAAGACAAAAATGTAATTTGGGTTATTTTCAAGTTCATCAATACTGACTGAAATGGAAAGACTGACATATTCTTGCATTAGACTGGTTAATGTTTGTTATTAGGTATTTTGGAGAAGCACAGGGAAAATATTGATTTGTTTTAAGATGGCCAAATTAATTGTTCATTATTTCTGGCGTGGAAACAAACCATTGCTTTTCGATGAAAACCTCCTCGTCTTGCATCCCTCTTTGTTTTTAGGATGGCGTCAACGTATTTATTTTATCTATGATGAGAGCGTTTTGTCTTAAACAAGCAACAATGTCACTCTGTGATGTTCATATTGTCCATTTGTCATTGTGATGCATCTCAGGTTTTCCTCCTGTTTTGCAGACGCTGCCTGCTGTGTGATATGATTATCTATGCACTCATGTTTCTGTTAGTTTGGGTGAGAGGTGGATTTTAGTGGTCTTTTGATTATTCTATTTTTGTATCAATGCAGTATTAAAAACATATTTATTGAATTTATATTCTTACCAAAAATATTTTTTATGAATTTTTCTGAAAGTCATCGTGTTCCATTGCGCTGTTTGACCGTGCTGTGCCAGATTGGATTTGCTCAGCCTGTATTATTTTTGGTAGTATTTGTTGGTCTTTGTTGCCTGTGTCCTTGTTGGACGTACAGCGTGAAGCTAGCAGTGTGTCTAAAGCTCAACTTTAACCCGACGCCTTATGTTCTAACGCCATAGTGGCGTGTTTGATTTGTGCCTGTGGTACAGAGGAAGTCCTTGTTTCTTACCGTGCCTGTCACTACAGTCTGCTAACTTGTGAATAAATCTAACACATGCAAACTAACTTGACTTTGATTCAACGATTATTCATGAAATAAACACAGATGTGCTGGACTTGAAGCAAAGCGGGACATTATTACAGTAAAGAAAAACATTTCTGATGATCTTTCCTCTCATGTGGTATTTGCTTCATGGAAAGAATACTATTTCAAATATTTATTGAATGGGTTTTGTTTACTTACTACAAACAAAAAATATATATATTAGTATCATTTGATTTGCATCCTTTGTCATACAGTCCACATATAAAAATATTTTTTCAACATTTTGTTATAGAGATTTAACATGAAAACACTACATAAGATAGTGAGGGTTAATGAGTTTTTATCTGGATTCATAATGCATTTTCACCCAATATTTTATATATTACAGTGTGCGCTGAAATTCTATACTATTCTATACTTTAACATTGATATTTTAACTTTGATAATGTTTAAAACAGTAACCCCTATAATGCTAAAGGAAACAGATACTGTCTGGTCAAAATGGTTTCCATTTGTAGGATCAACATTACAAAATTAAAAACTAGCTGTTTGATTCAGTCAAACAAAACCAAGTTAGCTCAACATAAGGATATGCATTTCATTTAAATAATATATTATGTTAATATTAATTTTGATACCTCAAGACAGCAAAACAAAAACTATATCCATGTCCATCCTGTTTTTCCATATCATATGGGCCCGGACATCATGCTAGCACTGCTCTGTATCAAGTAACACCTTCAGTCGTATTTGTTAAAGATGTCAAAGTAGACGAAACATCAGTTGTGACATCACACATTTAGTTTAAAAGAGATCTGCAGGGATGACGTCTTTTTGTATCGCACTGGTTCCCTCGACAAAAAGCCAGTGGGGTTTCCCATTGGATTTGTAATTATTGCAGAAATATATTGCAGAGATCTGTGACAAACACAAGGTTATGATACTTTCACGCATTAATGCGATCAGCAGATGTAAAATGCTAATGTGAGGCTACAAACAAACCCCACCACAGTCAAAGGACTTTGCATCATCGCCACGAAGCTTAAAGCAGACTTGTGTTTGGCGTGATGACAACTGCCTTTTTTAATACACGTAAAAACTAAACAAAATCCAAGAGAGAGGGATTTACTGACATATTATATATCGAACATTTTAAAACATCTTAAACTTGTGTTAGCCCATATTTCAGGCATCTCACCAAAGACCCATTTAAAACACCCATTGACTTCGAGACAGGGGAACCATTTCCTGGTTGTTGGACTCATTCCTACAGCTATAAAACCCAGAGTACCACAGTTTGTGGGTTTTTGCACATTTATGCAATCTTGTAACCAGGGAATATTTCTGTACCAGTGACATACTTCACCAAGTAGTTTACACGTAAACGTGACCCCTGCATGTGTCTCAGTGCTGACTGTGCTGAGTTAATGTCGTTCGAGGGATGAAGCGCATGGACAGGCCGTGCTCGTCCTCCACAGGCTGCTGCGACAGGTTGTTGGTCTGCCGGATGCTGCTGAGGGTGCAGCCCTGGCGAGGACACACGGTGTAACGAGACAACAGGGTGACCAGGATGGCCTTCATCATCACCATGGCGATGTGTTTGCCCACGCAGGAACGAGGCCCACACCCGAACGGCTGGAAGAAACGACTGGGCACCTGCCAACCAGAGGAGGTAAAACACTGAGCTGCTGCTTGGTGTTTCTTGAGCCACATGATGTTGCACAACATTCACCTGACTTACTGTTTTGTCAAAGTTCATCAAGTTGAACTCTTTTGGTTTTGGGAAGAATTCGGTCTTATGCATAAGACCGATGTTGAGAATGATGTTGGTTCCTTTTGTGATTTTAGTGCCTTCGATGTTGTCATCCTCCAGAGCTTTTCGCATCGTGAAATCAACCACTGGATGAAACCTCAAAGACTCATTGATGAAACTCTCCAGCACTTTCAAGCTTTGATAATCAATGTTTTCACCTTCTTCACCTGGAAATTAAAACGCAGCATTTATGGATCGTTAGAATAGTTTTGTCTTTAGCTGTCAGAGTGTAAGAGAGAATAATACAGCACAAATGCGCTCACTCAAGACAGTGTTCATCTCCTCTACTATCCTCAGCTCTACATCTGGGTTTTGTTTCAGCAGCATCAGCATGAAGAAGAGGCTGATGGAAAGTGTGTCTGGTGCCGCAATCACCATTTCCAGCACGCACTGCCTGACGTTATCTGCTGATAGCTCTCCGACATTCTGTTCAAAAGAAAGTAAAGGTATGCGGCAAACACGTGATATGATCAGGAACACGCAGGCGGTGTATATTTATCAAAAGGGAAAAACCTGAGCAAAAATGAGCTCTGTTGCAAAGTCAAGATCATCATCCAACTTCTCAGACTCATTTATAATCTTTCTTTTCATTTCAAGAAGGCTCTCCATCACGTCCTGCAGCTCCTGGCTGTTTACACAAAAAGCAACGCATAGATTAGGTTGAAGAAACCCAAAACTAAATGTTGAGTTGTTGTGATTTGTGAGTATCCATACGCCGCTCTCTTGTGCTTGTTGTACAGCCATCCAATCTTGAAAAATATATCAGGCTTTATAAGAACTGTTTGCCAGGTCTCAAAGTAGTTGTGGATTTTCATCAGCAAGTCCTTTTCTGAGGAATGAGGAACAACAACAACAACAACAAAACAGGAGTCATTAGCTGCACTGCAAGAATGTGAAATAGTATTTGCTGGCAGAAAATACTCAGTTTGAGTGTAGAATGTGCAGAAAATAACCATGCAGCTGACCGTTGAGCGGCACCCTGAGGAAAAGCCTGTTGGAGATGTCCACCACTATGACTCTTAGCAGATTGAGAGCGTCCACGTGTCTGGAGGGGTCTGTCATCTTCTGCAAGTGGTCCAGATGTTTGGCTGTGGAGCTCACACAGATTTGCACCGTACTCTGGAGTCCTGGGCCAGTCAGAGCTGTAAAGCAACCACGAAACAGGACAGCAGTGAGAGAGAGGTATGAAATAAGGTGCCATAGTACTCTGACTCCATACTCTCTTGTGTAAGGTTGTTGCTTACCTTTATAAAAATATGTCCTCATTTTTCTCCAGAGCAAGACATTGCTGTTGAAGATGATACCCCTCCCCTCCATCCCGATGCACTCCAGCCCTTTTTTGCTTCCAAATCTGGCCGTGTAGTGGGCGCTCCTCAGAACATGATACACTGCTGAAGATCTGCAAGAGTAGCCAGGCTTTGACTCAGATCCATGGGATAAAATGTGAGTTTTTAATCTGAAAAGACTTGCCCGCTGAGAATGAGGGTCTCCTCGCCATTAATCCACACCCGGACCATGCTGCCATATTTGTTGTTATAGTAGTTGCTCGCTGTTCCTATCCCTGTCCAGATGAACCTGCTGTAGGAGAGGATAGGACCGAGTCCTGCCATGAAGGATGGACCTGGCAGAAATAAACAGGTGTTGACTGAAGACATAATAGACCCCAGGCTGCTAATGTACAAGTGAAAACAGAGGTCTTCCTGTATGGAAATCAGTTATTGTTATTTAACCAAAAACATTTATTTTGGCTCGAAGTTTGATCGTACACTATTATTAAAAATATACTTTAATTATTCAATGTACAAAACTCTTCAAATTGGCATGAATGTTCCAAAAAAAAATACAGTATTGCCAAAGCATTAAGATAACAACATTACAGTAAATTAATTAAAAGAAGAAAAAAACAGTTGTGTTTCTTGACACAATAAAATGATTAGTTTGTGCATGTGTGTGTGTGTGTGTGTGTGTGTGTGTTGGTCAGAGTATATCATGAGGCAAACATGTGCCGTGTTACCTTCTCTCTCTCTCTCTCTCTCTCTCTCTCTCTCTCTCTCTCTCTCTCCCTCTCTCTCTAGCTCACACATGCAGTCGATTGTGGACAACATGTGGATAAATCTATGCAAGTGTTGTCCAAGAACAGATGCTGTGGTTTCTTACCGGCTATCTGTGACCGGTTTATTCGGCTCCAGGCCGTGAACAGCAGCAGTAAGAGCAGTAGAAGCAGAACGGTGGTGACTTCAGACATTGTGTTCACAATCTCGGCACTAATGGTGAGCGTCTCCGGCGGCTGCATCCTCTTCATAAACACACACAGGAACAGGCTTCTGTCTGTCCAGTGCTCATAAAGCTTCCGTCTCATTTTAATAACCAGCAGACAAAACAAGTTCATCCATTTGTTAAAATAAAACAAGGGAAAAACTAAATCCGGGAACATCCCTTGTAATTATCTTGTCCTTGCGTATAATACAGCAATGGAACACATTAAAACCAAAATACACCCACACAAAGCTTTATGATGAACTATGTGTTACTCAGACAGCTGCTCATCTAATATGTCACTTTGTGGGCGACAGGTTATTCCCTCATTTCTTTTAATGTTATTGCAGGTTTATCCTGCTCATAATATTAGTGCCTTCTCTCAAGATATCATGTACATTGAGTTGCAAATATTCTGGACAGAACTCATCCTAATAAAACATGAGAGCATTAGTTTCAATTGAATTTCATTACTAACATGTGTGTTAAACTTCAGTGTAGCTAACACAGTCTGGCAATACAGGGACAACATCCACATAATTCAATTAAATTAAAGTAATTAAAGTACAAATTTAGATAATATTTGTTCAACATACTATGCTCAGATGTTTCTACATATTTTGAATTGTTCGTTAAAATATAATACTTACTTTGCTTGTTCTTTTCGACTGCGGACGAGTTAGAGTGCAGTTTAAAGTGATGCAGTGCTTCCTCCACTGGTTGTAAGGATGATCAACAGTCACAGTCATTCAAGTGTTTATAAATCCTTGGTTAAGCCCTCATTTTACTGGTTGCTTGGAAACGGCCACTTTGGGTTTACAAGTACCAATAGATGGCCGAACAGTGCACAGGCCAGATAACAGTGCACGTCTTAACCACAAAAAGAACAAAAAAGTGGTATTTATTCATAAGAATGCAAAACCTGCAGGTCTTTCATCCCTTTTACTCTGCAGCTGTTTTTTTTTTTATGGATTTACTTCACATTTAGCTTTGTTCAAAAGAAAGAAACCCCACTGTCTTCCCCCTGAGCAGGCTTTTCAAGGAGAACTTAATTAGCTGGGTCAGGCTGACCCGAGTCAAAGGGAGTAGGGATTTACTCAGCAGTTCAGAATAGGAAAGACGAGAAATAGAACATGTCAGCTTTATTATTTAAGAATTGAAAGTCTTGAACATGTCATGAACTGGTGTGCTCCTTTAAAAATGAGAATGGATACAAAATCAAAAAGGGGAAACAGTGTTCATGCAGAGATTGTGCGCTTCTGACGAGCTGTCCTTCAAGCTTTCTACCTGAATAGCTGGTATTCTGTTGATGAAGATGTTGGCCTCAGATTTAAGGGTTTGGGTGGGGGCTTTTATCCCAAGTTGGCTGAAAAACCTGCTCTCCTCATTGTAGTGGAGCCTAAACTGGAAAATAAGAACTTCTTTTGCAAATGGAGAACTTTACTGTAACTATTCTATATTTGTAAATGCATAACGCCATAAATGAAAAACACGCTTGACACACGCACACGCACACGCACACACACACACACACACACACACACACACACACACACACACACACAGTCTTTTATGGAAAGCTTCTGAAAGCTCTTTTGTACATCCAAAGAATGCTCCACTTGTTCACAACTTATTTATTCCACTTCCATGTAATTTTGTGTAGGACGGACTGTTTGCAATATTGAGGGGAAGAGCATCTGAATGATGAGAAACATGAAGGCGTGTCATTCTGGAAATATGTCCATTAGCGGCTTCTGAATGAAGTAGGCTTACAGATTTGAACTATTTCCCAGACGCTTGTTGTTGCGCAATGCATCGTGTGGTTCCATAGTTACAAACAGATCTTGACATGTTTATTTCTCGAGCGTAGTTTCCCTCTGACGTCTCATTTGTTGGCAAGTGGTCAGATATGTGCTGTATGTGTTTGTGAATGTCAGAGCTCAGATTACTCTGCAGTGGAGGAAGAGTGAGCAGGGCACAAACATGAAGGAGAGTGGAGTTTTTCTGCCGTGGAAAGTGCTGCTGGTGGGGATGTGTGCGTTGCTGCTCCTGAGCTCAGGAGGTTTAGTGTTCCTGCTGGTGCGACAGAAAGAGCTGACTGAGGAGCTGGTGAGGTTGGACGGCCAGGTGCAGGAGCTGTCACAGAGCTGCAGGCTGCAGGCAGTCCTCCGGCCCGCGGACCCGGTCGAGGCTGGAGACCTAAAGAAGCTCCAGCGCAGCAGAAGAAACCAGGAGGGAGAACCAACGCAAAGCGGGGACGAGCAGGATATGATGATGCTGATGTCATACTCCATGATTCCTGTAAGACACCGACATGCTTTAATGTGGGCTCTTCATATGAGATTGTGAATATTGCAAACTGTTACTTCAGTGAAAAACATGAGAAGAGAATTCCTCATGATGTTATAATGAGACAGAAGAGAGGCGAGATTTTTTAATAGAAACATTTCCTTTTGGGATAATAAGTATGTCCGTGAAATGCAAAGAATCCAAGAGTCAGTTGCAGTGATTTGTTTTTACACTGCGTGTTTCCAGGATAAATGGCGTGGATCAGTGGAGCGTGACTGCTCCTCCCTCAACTGCGCTCACGTCCGATGGGAACTGGCATTTCTCCAGAGGGCGCTACTGTATTTTCTGACATTATCATTACTCTCGTATTTTACGAAAATAAAGTCTAGTTTTATTATTCATCTGATTGATTAATAATCACTAATAATAGTTAAGGCTATATCTAGCATCATCTTTTATTTTCTGGATTAGTTGATTCATTGTTTAAAGAAAGTAGCACTTTAGTTGCACTTAAATGGCACTTACTTGCAGCACTTTGTAGTCTGGCTTTCTTGAAGAAATTGTACTTTCTTGATTCTTGTTGTTCTGAGTTTGTACTCATGGTTGAATGCACTTATTGTAAGTCACTTTGGATAAAAGCGTCAGCTTAATGAAATGTAAAAATGGCAGAAGGTAGGGAAAAATGCTCAAAGCAAGTTCCCAGAGTACCAAATGATTAATTGATTATCAGCTATTCTTGTGTCGAAAATCAATTCACCATATACTATTTTAAGTTCTAATAATAGGATTATTGGGAAATTAAAATAATAAATAATTTATTTAGTAATCTTCTCTCAAATCGTGAGAGCAAATGGGTCACATTATAAAGCTTTCAGATGTTGTAACGATCAATACTGACTTACCGTCTGTCTTCTTTATTTCAGGTCAAAGCCTTCATGGATCTGTGTAATAGCTCCAGAGGACTTTGTTTAACAGGTGCACTTCCATTCCAGTTCTGTGATTTTTATTGCTGCTGATGCTTCCACTCTTTTTGACTTGTGTAAAATATCTATTTATCCCCCACCCCCTCCCAAGGCCCAGCTGGACCACCAGGTAAAAAGAAACACTTTAATGAACTTCATCAGTTATTTAAACTAAGCTGAATGTGTTACTGCAGCCACAGTACTTGTGCCTGTTAGGTTTGCCTGGTAGAGCTGGTTCATCAGGACCTCGGGGTGTGGCCGGGCCGGAGGGGAGACGGGGAAGAAGAGGTGAGAGATCTGTTGTGTCAAATAGGACTAACATTAGGTCTCACTAGGTGTGCACCACAACAGACAGATATACTCAGAAAGTCAGTCACAAGTTTCAAACAATCTACCATTGTTCAGCCATCGTCACATAACATGACAATACCACTCGCTTTTCTGTCGCTGCCACATTAGAGATTGATTTAGTTGAAAAAGTTTACTGGACTGATTACACCTGAATTATGCTGGTTTCAGATCAGCTCGGTTGTATTTAGCACTTTGAGACTTCATGTTTAAAATGTATGTTTACATGTTCTCAGTCCTACAATTAACACACGATCATCCTGTTTTTCATTTCCATTTTCAACTCATTGGTTTAAACTAAATACCTGTCAATAGGACTTCCTGGTGAAAAAGGAGAACCAGGACCTAAAGGAGACCCTGGGCCTCCCCGACTGAAAGGAGAGACCTATAATGAGATTCTCATTGAGGGTGAGTGGTGACGACATATTTGAACATGATTTAAATAGCGTGATTAACAGAGAGAAAGTCAGTCACACTTTGTTGTTGGTGGAAAGTACCGGTCATTGATCAGCAGTATTGTTTAATCGGCCAGTTTTACATGTCTGACATACAGCCACTGCATGTTTATTTAAAGGTCCAGCAGGTCCACCTGGTCCACCTGGTCCTGCTTGTTATTGTAATGAAGTGAGAAATAAGACCATCGGAGAACACATCCGTCAAAACAACATCTTGATGGGCGAGAAGAACAGAATCATTGATCAGTAAACCGGCAAAAATTGCTCTTCAAATAAACGACACCAAGGCCTTTTCTATAAAAAAATAATAATAATAGTGATAACAAATTCAGCCTTCTCTAGACAAACATTGTGTCCACACCACTTTATTTAATAAAGGAGCAGTGTGCAGGATTGAGGTGGATTTATTGTCAGAATTGGAATATAGTTATGTTTTCATTAGTGTGTAATCACCTGAAACTAGGGTTGTGTTTTTGTTACCTTGGAATGGGCCTTCATATCTACATAAAGTGTTGGCTATTCCTGTTATGATAGTTATTATTTTTTTAAAAGTTGGCAAAAAGTTAACCTTCTATTTCTTCTCTTCCTCTACATATTTAGATGCATCTCCTTCTGTGAATAACGTAGAAAAGCGCAACTCAACAATGAACAAGAATGGTAGGAAGAAATTCTGAATTTACATTTAGTGTACAACATTTATATGAGTTAATGATTATAGGATGTCTGTGACTTAGTAATAATAATAGTAATGTATGATGTCTTTATTTCCACAGAATCACCCCATCTAGTAAACGAGAGCAGATATGTTTTGAATGTTACTGCCTCTAAAAAAGCTCTCGACCCAAGTACGGACTCTAGTAAGCAAAATCTAAATCTGATCCTCGAACTGCTTTGCCAATAAAAACATACGAGTGTACATAAAGCAGGCCAGTGCAGAGAATGTTACAGAGGCATCAATTAACGTATTAACAGGAGATACTGAAACTCACTCTTGAAATGTTTGGACATGCAGATTTGATCTTAACTTCACTCTGTACTCATCTTATTAAATCTCCACAGTGTTACCAACACCACATCCAACTCATACAGCTCCAGGTGTTTTTAACGTTACTGACTCTGCTAAGGATTCTGGTAAGCAAAATCTAAAGCTTTCTTTCCCCATTCAGTTCTGACTTTTGGAATAACAAAACAGGTAGGAATTTGATCCAATAATTGCTTTGCGGATAAAAACATACTAGTGGACATACAGCAGGTCAATTCGCTTTTGAGTATAAAACACAATGGTGGGGAAGAGATGTAATGAATCTCAGATAACGCTACCAGCTTGTGAAGATAGTGAGCTGAGACATTTGTGTTCAACTCATCAACATCGTCAATGAGCAAAAAAAACCACTTCAGCTCTTTTCAACATACTGGATACTTGCCTTAAAAGACAAGTGATCATCAATTGAAAACACAACTCAATCTGTTGATCATTTCTGGTAACAATTTTCATGTGAACTGAATCCTTTTACAGCCCCACGTACTCCAGACAGAAACAGAAACACCTTCAATGGCAGCGGAAACATTAAAGAAACACCAACGAAAAGTGGTAAAAAAAAAACTGTTCGATTTCGGAATTTGTTTTTGGCATCAGTATTGACCAAAGCACACATGTTTAGTTCGATCAAGGCATACATTTAAAATCTAGTTGACAACCATTTTGAATGTCAGGAAGATTGTATTGTATGTATGGTAATCCAAATTCTGTTTTCTCTTAGTATCACCTCGCCCAGATTACAGACAGGACATGTGGATGGAAACCAGTACAGAGAAGGTTACAGAGGCAGCAATTAACGTATTAACAGGTAGGAGGTGCTGAAACATTCTAAAAATGTTTATATGCTCAGATTTGATCTTAATTTCATACCGTACTCATCTTATTAAATCTCCACAGTGTTACCAACAACACATACAACTCATAAAGCCTCAGATGTTTTTAACGTTACTGACTCTGAGAAACTGCGAGAGACGGATAAGGAATCTGGTAAGCAACTAGCAACATAATCTACACACACGTATTTACACATATACACGTCCACATACACATCGACACACACAAAGAATCAAGTATCTGCAGGAAAATGCGCTCTGTGACTGTGATGATGAAACTCAATACCTTTTATTTTCCAGACTCAGTATCATTTCATAATGACTACAACCATGACACACAGAATAACACAGATAATGTTTCAGGAGGAACAATACGAGGTACACACAGGTACACACACTCTGTTTTGAATTATGAGTAAGCAAAGTGACCATAACTTTAAAAACAATATAAATGTTTCATTTCATTCAACAGTTCCTCTTTCTGTGGACCAAAACAGGGATTTCCTTAATATCAGTGGAACTATTATTAATGTACCCATGAAAAGTGGTAAGAAACTGTCTATTGGTCTCACAATTTGGTATCAGTGTTGCACGCAAACGGAATAAAAGTCCAATGTTTACAATAGTTCAAGACTCACAATATATCTCCTAAAAAATGTTTTCATAAATTTGACTAGCAATACGTGATATGCTGATTGTGAATTAGGAATTCGAGTTTTAATTATATTGAATATTTGTACTAGTTGAATCTCATTTTCTTTCTGCAGAATCACCAACTCCTCGTCCAACTGACAACAGCAGAGATGTCACTGACTCTGAGAAACTTCTAGACACAAACAAGAAAGCTGGTAAACAAACAATTTGAGCAAAAAGAGACGTAAAAACTAACTTTTACGATATGAGAAAAAATGTTAAACCCCAAACTTTGTTTTCTTTTCTAGAGTCAGTATCATTTCATCAAGACGACCACCATGCCATGTTGAACGATACCAAGAGAGAACATGTTACAAAAGGACCAATTAAGATATTAACAGGTAGAAACACTGTGTTTTGAATTGTCAGTAAAGTGGGTGACCATAACTGTATAATGTTTTATTAAAAGTTTCATTTCATTCAACAGTTACTCTTTCGGTGGACCAAAACAGTGATTCATCCATTAACAGTGCAGCCATTATTGATGCACCCATGCAAAGTGGTAAGAAACTTTCTATTTGTGCCATTTTTTGGTATCAGTGTTGATCAATTCACACATGGCTTTTTTTTATCTTCCCTTTAAAAGAAGTACATATAATATTTCTACCATCTCTAGTTGAATCTCATTTTTCTTTCTGCAGAATCACCAACTCCTCGTCCAACTGACAACAGCAGAGATGTCACTGACTCTGAGAAACTTCTAGACACAAACAAGGAAGCTGGTAAAGAAACAATTTGAGCAGCAAGAGACTTAAAGACAAACTTTGACCATATGAACTAAAGTTAAATCCCAAACTTTGTTTGATTTTCCAGAGTCAGTATCATTTCATCAAGACGACCACCATGGCATGTTGCACGATATCAAGGGAGAAAATGTTACAAAAGGACCAATTAAGTTATTAACAGGTAGAAACACTGTGTTTTGAATTGTCAGTAAAGTGGGTGACCATAACTTTAAAACGTTGTATTAAATGTTTAATTTCATTCAACAGTTCCTCTTTCTGTGGACCAAAACAGCGACTCCTTCAATAACAGTGCAGCCATTATTGATGCACCCATGCAAAGTGGTAAGAAACTGTCTATTTGTGTCATTGTTTGGTATCAGTGTTGATCAATTCACACATTTAGTTTCAGTAGTTTTTATCATCCCTTTAAAAGAAGTACATATAATATTTATACCATCTCTAGTTGAATCTCATTTTTCTTTCTGCAGAATCACCAACTCCTCGTCCAACTGACAACAGCAGAGATGTCACTGAATCTGAGAAACTTTTAGACACAAACAAGGAAGCTGGTAAAGAAACAATTTGAGCAGCAAGAGACTTAAAGACAAACTTTGACCATATGAACAAAAGTTAAACCCTAAACTTTGTTTGATTTTTCAGAGTCAGTATCATTTCATCAAAACGACCACCATGCCATGTTGAACGATACCAAGAGAGAACATGTTACAAAGGGACCAATTAAGTTATTAACAGGTAGAAACACTGTGTTTTGAATTGTCAGTAAAGTGGGTGACCATAACTGTATAATGTTTTATTAAAAGTTTCATTTCATTCAACAGTTACTCTTTCTGTGGACCAAAACAGTGATTCATCCAATAACAGTGCAGCCATTATTGATGCACCCATGCAAAGTGGTAAGAAACTTTCTATTTGTGCCATTTTTTGGTATCAGTGTTGATCAATTCACACATGGCTTTTTTTTTTATCTTCCCTTTAAAAGAAGTACATGTAATATTTATACCATCTCTAGTTGAATCTCATTTTTCTTTCTGCAGAATCACCAACTCCTCGTCCAACTGACAACAGCAGAGATGTCACTGAATCTGAGAAACTTCTAGACACAAACAAGGAAGCTGGTAAAGAAACAATTTGAGCAGCAAGAGACTTAAAGACAAACTTTGACCATATGAACAAAAGTTAAACCCTAAACTTTGTTTGATTTTCCAGAGTCAGTATCATTTCATCAAAACGACAACCATGCCATGTTGAACGATACCAAGAGAGAACATGTTACAAAAGGACCAATTAAGTTATTAACAGGTAGAAACACTGTGTTTTGAATTGTCAGTAAAGTGGGTGACCATAACTTTAAAACATTGTATTAAAAGTTTAATTTCATTCAACAGTTCCTCTTTCTGTGGACCAAAACAGTGATTCATCCAATAACAGTGCAGCCATTATTGATGCACCCATGCAAAGTGGTAAGAAACTGTCCATTTGTGCCATTGTTTGGTAACAGTGTTGATCAATTCATACGTAGATTTTTTTAAATCTTCCCTTTAAAAGAAGTACATTTAATATTTCTACCATCTCTAGTTGAATCTCATTTTTCTTTCTGCAGAATCACCAACTCCTCGTCCAACTGACAACAGCAGAGATGTCACTGACTCTGAGAAACTTTTAGACACAAACAAGGAAGCTGGTAAACAAACAATTTGAGCAGCAAGAGACTTAAAGACAAACTTTGACGACATGAGAAAAAGTTAAACCCGTAACTTTTATCTTCTAGAGTCAATATCATTTCATCAAGACGACGACCATGACATGTTGAATGATACCGAGAGAGAAAATGTTACAGACCGACGGATAACATTATTAACAGGTAGAAACACTGTGTTTTGAATTATGACTAAAGTGAGTGACCATAACTGTAAAACGTTATATACAATGTTATTTTTCATTCCACAGCTCCACTTTCCGCGGACCAAAACAGTGATGCGTTCAACAATGCTACAGAGGCACCAATACAATTAACAGGTAAGAAATGCTCCTTTTCAAATGATATGTAAAAGTAATAATATTACTGTTGAAATATTTGGTTATGTCTTTTGTCTTATTTTGATGCTGCACTATAACACCATTAGTGTCTATGTGTATTTGTTTGCTTTCATGTTTCAGCCTCACTTTCTGTAGATCTGGAGGGGGAGGCCTTCAACATCAGTGGAAATATGATCAAAACCCCCATGAAAAGTGGTAAGAAACTGTTTGTGTCCGCAGTGTGGCTTTAATAATAACCAATAATCTTATTAAGATTCTTATAAGATTTTGCTTTTTTCTCAAAGCCCATCAATCATTCTTAAATCCTCTCTATCTATCTATCTATCTATCTATCTATCTATCTATCTATCTATCTATCTATCTATCTATCTATCTATCTATCTATCTATCTATCTATCTATCTAATAACTTATTCACATACTGAACACATCTTCTTTCATTAGAGTGCAACATTAGAACTATTAAATGTCCGGAGAAATCCATCAAAATGAAAAGCACTTTTGGAGCCTGGATGTCCGATGCATCCCGGCTGGATGGAGGGCGATACTGGCTGGCCGATCATTTTTCAGGTGTTTTATTTATGTATTTATGTTTCCAGTAATCACAAGTCTACAAATCATTCATCAAATATATTTGTGAGTTTTTGTGTATTTACAGTAAACACTGAAACATTTCTCTCCCAGGTCGAGTTTTGGTGGAGCACAGGAACATTTCAACATTTCATGATACAAGCAAAAACATTATAGACGTTAGGAGGTACTTCCAGGGCTGTGGTCATGTTGTTTATAAGCGGTCATTTTACTTTCACAACGCGGGAACAAACCGACTTATAGAGTAAGTGATTGTATTAACTTGTATAATACTTGGTCTCTTCCTTATTAACTTACTCATACTAACTTTTTTTTAACTTGTGTAATATTTTACAGATTTGACCTGAACACTGGTGAAACAAACACTCTGACTATGCCAAACAGCAGATATCACAACCTGAAGTATCTTTTCGGAAACTCAAAGACATATTTCAAGTTTGCTGTGGATGAAAATGGACTGTGGGTCATTTTTGCAGCAGATACAGATGATGATGATACGATGGTTGCAAAGATTAACACTGACAGATTCTCTGTGGAGTCAGTCATTAACACTCGCTACCCTACAACTAAAGCAGGAAATGCTTTCATTGTATGTGGGGTGCTATATTTTACAGATGACAAAGACAGAAAAGTTACATATGGCTTTGATTTAAAGAAAGAGAGTCCTCTGGATGCAAGTTTTGATTTAAGGCCAGCCAATGGCATCTTGGCAATGCTGTCATATTATCCCAACAGAAAGCTTCTGTATATGTGGGACAACGGCAGTGTGAAAATATGCAAAGTTAAACTCAAACCGATCAAGAAATAATCACAAAACGTATCAAATGAGCAATAAAGTTATTTGTAAATTCTCAGTTGATCTCCGAGAATTTCTTGAAACACTGACTCGATTTTGAGGAGGCTTCGGTCACACTGGATGTTGTTCATAATAAATATGTTACTCAAATGACTGACTTCTGATGTTTATGTGTTGATTCCAAGATACTACTTTCAATGTCACTATTGAACATGAAGGCCATTTAAACATTCTGGATAATGTTAATTTATATATATACACATATATATATATATATATATATATATATATATATATATATATATATGTGTATATATATATACAATATATATATATACACATATATATATATATATATACACACATATATATATATATATATTGTCATTAAATCACAAGGACGCAACAAGAGGACATCGTGGTGCCAAATCTTTATATGTATGTTATTATTATCATTGTTGTTAAATTAAGTATAACAGAACTCTGAATCTGTGTTCTACTTTTTCTTATGATATCTCGGATTGTTAACATAGATGTAGCCAAGCGTGGCTGCCGTAATGACAGGTATCTCCTACTCCAATAGGCTACAACAGTCGCTATTTTAAATTTATTTCAGACCACTATATGATTCCACGACCAACTCCGGTAATAAATATGACAATATTGTTGCATACAAATTCAGTGAATCTTCGTTTGTTAAGGACAGCATAACACATTTACGAGGATCACCCAAACGCCACATACAACCGTACATTACGAGGACCACATGAACGCACCAGCAGTCATTACCGTTAACGCCTCCTGTGTGGATTAGCTGCTGACGACCTCAGATCTCAAAACATCGGGATGGGTGTGAGCTGCATTGACGAAAGCGACGCCGCCATCTTGCCAAGACCCATTCACATTGATTACATCACGTCTGTTAGCTACTGTACCCAGAAGGCTAGCTAGTAGCTAACCGGGTAACCGACCTAGTGCATAACAGCGTTACATCACTTTGGGTCGTGTCCCACCTGGGAAATATCGGCCTCGAGAAGCCAACGCTCACTGCTGTATGTGCTGTGATATCAGTCTGACACACTGACCCGTTAAACTAGAACAACAGAGCGAAAAGCGGTGGTGACTTTGCGCATTTGTTTGTTTATTTTTCAACGAAGGGGCTGTCGAGACGCGACTGGTTTCATCGAGCCCTGTGAGTAAAACGGACATGTTGTCTCCAAATATTATGGTGTGACGTTACTGTGAGAGTTCAGCTGCATGTCTGCCTGCTAAGGTTAGCTCACGATACTTGTTAGTTTCAGCTCATATAAACCGCTGCGTAGCACCGCCTGTCTTCCTGCCTGTCTGTCTGACGCTGTTTGTCATGTCAACTGGCAGAACCGTCAGGTAGTTCTGGCTTGGGCCTAGTTTAAGGAGCTACTTATTGATTTAACCCAACCAGCTATGTTGTTTATTTAGTCTTGTATCGCAGCAGGTAACTGGCCTTGATAGCCCAAAAAATTTATACATTTAAAGAGTCATTTCAACGAGCTTTATTCCCACAACAGCAAGCAGCTCTGGCGTTGCCACCTTCGCAAGTGAATGACCTGCTAATGCTAACAGTGACGTTGAAGCTATGACACTACACGGCCATTCATGTTTGCTGCTATTTGTTAGCAGCCGACTCGTGAAGACTGCCCCCGTCTTTCCTCAGTACACAGTGTTGACTTTATGTTCCCTTTTCAGGATATTGAGCCAAACGAAGAGTTATGTCCTGCCCATGCACTTCCGCTGCCAGGCTGTTCCTAAACACTGCCCACAGAGGTGAGAAAGTGAGAGTACACATCGCACCACCTGGCTAACGGCTGCAGGACATTGTGCGAACGTTAGTTGCTGCTGTTTGTGGAGTAGGTCTGCAGCTGTTCGTCCGTCACGTAATGCCAACTGCAGGTGGAAAAGTCTCTTAGTGGCTGTAATAAAGCGGTGACGTTAGTTGTTAACTTGCATCCCCCAGCTTCTCATAGAGTTGTACAGCTGAGATTTGGCTTCAAGAGTGATAATACATAAATTAAACACGTATATTAAAACACAAAATAGTGTGAAGTTAGCTATAGCTTAGCTTTTTACGTTAGCCAAAGCACTTGAACACTTGCATAATACAAAATGTACAGCAACAGCACGTATACCTTCTATGGACTCATTGCCCCAGACCATGTACTGTTGCTCTAGATAATATGTTGTGTGTTCAACTGATATCAGCTACAGGCCATTATGTTGCTTTGTAGTTTACTCATCTGATGTGTTGACAACTAATTAAGTGATCTTCCCCCAACGATTCATGTAGTGTGGCAACTAACAATTATTTTTATTATTCATTAATTTGCAGATTATTTACTTGATTAACCGATTTATTACTCTTTCAGGTGTAACAAAATTGAGAAAAATGGCCATCACAGTATGTCAAAGCCCAAGTTGGCAGTTCAAAGCCCAAATACATTCTGTTTACTACTATACTGTATATGACAAAGGAAATTATCACATTGGAGAAGCTGGAACTAGAAAATATTTGATATGCTAACATAAGTACCTAGTATGATTATTAAAATACTTGCAGATTCATTTTCTATAGATTTGCAAATAGCTTAATTGGTTCTAGTTTCATAACAAATGGGAGCAGTTGGGGTAATATGCGTTCTTTAGGTCATCAACACATTTAAAATACCATAATTATTGTCAATCATTTTAAATGTTTGTTAACAAAAGACAATGCTTTTTGGAATAAAAAAAGAATGTTGCTGTTGTGTTTTCAGGATTATCCTGCTCCCGGATCCAGTTGTTTTCTCTGAGTCGTCAGGGATCTCGGGAAACTTATTTACCCCCTAGGGTACGGGTGAGATCGTTTTCAGAGACTGCTGTCTGCTATGCCGTTAAAGATGGGACAACAAAGGACAGTGGAAGTGATGGTGGGAAGGTAATCTCTTGGAGGAGAAATTTCATTTGTAGCTCTCTTCCATTGTAGTATTACACACTACTCTGTAAATGGAAGAGATGGTAGTTATGTGATTAAAAAAATGTGCGGACGCTGTTGTTTTTACACAGAAAAGCATCAGTGAGGCAAAGAGAGGATCTGGCTCTGGAGGATCAGGCAAGGGGGGAAGCCAGCTTCGTTGCCCTAAATGTGGAGATCCCTGCACACATGTAGAGACCTTTGTATGTGAGTAAACTTCTTAATATTCAACAACCAGATTTACCAAGGCGTATGATCTGACGTGCATTTTAGGTGCAAAGTTCAGGTAGAAATCAAGACGATGATGTTTGAAAGGGGAGGAATGTCACCAAGGTTTTGTTGAGCACACCAAAAATTTGCTCAAAAAACAAAAGAGAATGTAGAAGACAGTTTATGAGAGATGTTCTGTTTTTATGATTATGTAAACAAGGCATCATACAGGGAATATCTGACATTATTAGTGCAAAAAGACATTTGGTTTACATTGTTGAATACCACACATCATGGAGGAGGAAGAGAAAAATAAAGGAGTAGATGGGTTGTGCGCTGGCTGACTAAAAATAAAATAAACAGGGGAAAGTGCAACCGCAGCAGATTTGTCAGAATTTCCATTTTTGTCCACAATTCGGTGTTTAAATGTGTCTTTTGTTACGTTTCAAACCAAGCATGGAACCAGCTTTCACATTTTGCTGTGGTACAAACTAGTGGTGGACTGAAATCGCTACAAACACCCAGAATATAAATGGTTCAACACAAACAACCATTATGAGTAATTTCCTTGCAGTTTGTCAAAATGCAGACCTGCAAATAAATACTGAGGGATCGGTTTCATTGTTGTCAAATTACTATTTCCTACTTTGTGTTGCAACATCAACTAAGTGAGTTTTTATTTTTCAACTAAGACATGTTGTTTTAGGTTGTGAAAGGTGTAATAAACCTCCTTTTTAAACAATCAGATGCAGGTTTTGCACTGGTTTGTTTTGTAACTTCTGTAACTTTATGACATTGTAAACTAGTCCGTGATCGAACATGGCTCCGTGTACGACTGTCTGACTGTTCAACCACTAACTATGAGAAAATAATCTGATGCATACAAGCAGCAATGTGCTGTCATTTCACTATAATCCAGTAAAAAAGTATCATCTAGCAGTGTCAGTGCAGCTTGTCCATGGCCTGCTAGGTGTCAAATTTAAAGTTAATTCTAAAGAGATAATTAATTCATATATGTTGAAAATAAATGTACCAGGGGAAATGCTAGGCAGCATGTGTAACAGCAATTTGTTTTCCACATTTATCCTGTTGCATCATGTAGAATATCCAGCAAGTTTCCCTGCATGTTAGGACCAGCAGCAGACCATTTTTGGCCATTTCTCCACTTCAGCACTATGAGCCACCCGTTTTTCATGTTTAGAGTTATGTTTAAGTGAGTCATCTTAAAAGATATGCAACCTTGAAAACTGTGAATGTCTCAAACATTTCTTTCTACCAGGTTGTGAAATGTTTCTTTGTGTTGTGTGTTTATTCTTTTGTAGCATCAACACGATTTGTCAAATGTGAGAAATGTCATCACTTTTTCGTGGTTCTGTCTGAAATGGACTCAAAAAAGGGACTAAACAAAGAGCCAGAATCTGCTGCGGAGGCAGTGAAACTGGCTTTTGCACAGAAACCTCCCCCTCCTCCTAAGAAGGTGAGAAATTGAAGCAGGAAGTCAAAATGTGCTTTTAAAGGACTCTCATTTAAATGTTACACATCATGTTGTAATAGTCCTGTTATGAAGTAGCAATTGTTTTTTTCTTCAGATATATGCTTACCTCGACAAGTACGTTGTTGGCCAGTCTTATGCAAAAAAGGTGTTAGCCGTTGCAGTGTACAATCACTACAAGCGCATCTACAACAACATCCCTGCTGGGAGTCGACAACAGGTGGAGGTGGAAAAGCAGCCTTCTCTAACACCTCGTGGTCAGTATTACTGTTGTCTATAGATATTGTTTAATTCTGCTGCTTATTGGTGGAACTCCCTCATACTGGAGAGCAGAGACGTACCGCAAATATGGTGAGAGAGTGAGGTGGAACGGTATGCGCCTGGAACTGTAATTTAAAATGGAAATTATTGTATATGCCACCGTTTGTTTTTTAATATGATTCTGGGATTTATCAAACACTATTTCAAAATGTAACTTAATTATGGCATTAAAACATTTCTAAAAGCAAAGCCGTTCTCATTAAGCTCCTGATGAAGTAAACACAAAAGAGATGCAGTTATATAGATTAAACTACTACAAATTCATAATAACTTTGTTTTGTGCTGAAAATCAAACACATTTTCTATTGTTCAAGTTTGTCACATTGAAGCACTGAAATTTAGGGCACAATAGCTTGTATTTTCTACACATAATCAAGTCATCATCGAGTCATTTACTCATAAAATCTAGACAAATAACTGATAAGAGGTTGCAGCTGTGGCCTTCATTTATGACTTGTCTTGAATCATATTCTGTATTATTTGGCATTTGTTCAATAACCATCTTACAACTGTATAGATGTTTCTTCAGGACTGTAGTGATAATGTTATAATGGTAATGATAATATTGATTTGGGTACTTTCATCCTCTTCCTGTAGAACTAGAGATGAGAAGACGAGAGGATGAGTACAGGTTCACAAGTAAGTGATTGGTCCTCCTTACTGCTGTTTTATCAGAGACCACTTAAAAAAATCACAATACTCAAACTGCAATTTCTGTCTTTATTGTCATGAGTTGCACAAATGCCAAAATGTACAGACAGCTGTTGCTCCTCAGAGCTTTGTTCTGCCTTTTCCAGGCAGATATTTCTAGTGACTTATTTATAGTCCTACTCAACATAAATATAAACAATTTTAATGAATCAATACACTAGATGATCAATCAATAAACAAGATGATGCAGTTTGTTTTATTTGAGGAAATATCGCTCCAGTTGAGCAGCGACTATCGATTTACCGTGAATACAAATGAGCTGAGAACTGAAGCACTAAGACTATATCTGTTAATCTTTGACTGACCTGAGAATAGAACAACTGTACTTTTACTGTTTCCAGTCCAGCCCTCCTCACTTGGTAACTCCACACAGACCGGCACATATAATTTTAGCTCGCACAAGTAAATGTTTCTATGCACAGTTTGATACATACACCACCAATAAATGGCTTGTGTGAAATGTATATAGAACGCATTCAGTCTTTATAGTTATTACTTTTCAGTCGCAACGCTAACCGCTATGACTCTTGTTGTTGTTGTTGCAGAACTGCTGCAGATTGCAGGGATCAGTCCTCATGGAAATGCTCTGGGAGCGTCTATGCAGCAACAGGCCAGCCAGCAGGCACCTCAGGAGAAGAGGGGCGGGGAGATCCTGGACTCCACACACACAGAAATTAAACTGGAGAAGAGCAACATCATACTTCTAGGCCCAACTGGCTCAGGTTAGTGTTGTGTCAACTGTAAAATTGCACAGTGACACTCAGATCATTAAGAATTAATACGGACCTGTCTTGTCAAAAGAAATGTTATCATGATTTTTCTAATTTTTCACAGGAAAAACATTGTTGGCGCAAACACTGGCACTTTGTCTGGATGTTCCGTTTGCAATATGCGATTGCACAACACTAACTCAAGCTGGATACGTGGGGGAAGACATTGAGTCAGTTATTGCGAAACTACTACAAGATGCCAACTATTCAGTGGAGAAAGCACAACAAGGTGGGCGGAGGGACTCACGAAATGGGGATAGTTTTTGAATTGGCATTATGTTATTAGGTTTCTATCCTCCATTAGCCAACATACAGTATAAGACTCTAGGAATAAGTTTGGTTGTAGCAAACAGTTGACTATTGAGTTCCACTCTGTTACACGTTGATGGAACCACCTTTACAGTGTTCACTAAAGTGTGCTCTCTAAAATATACCAAGATAACCAAACAATTAAACTTTCTGCTGGTGTAATATAAACCTAATAAAACAGTCCCTTGTAGAAAACCACTCAGTGAGACTTAACTCTTGTAAAGATTAATTCTGTTTACTTTTACATCAATTACTGCATTATTAACCTTCCATCTGTTTAAATGTGCACTTTTATATCACTTTTTAAACTTCCATTCCTTACATGGGCAAAGACTGTCTTATTGGGCTTGATCTTGTTGAGTAAGGAAGACATTTAAAAAACAATCGAGGATTAACAAAAGTAAACATCATTTTTTTTTAGTTTTTTTTTACAGCTGTGATTTAATGCGCCTTTGCAACTGTTCTTCACATTTGAACCTTTTTATTAAATGATTAAAAGTGAATTATGTTTAGTATTGTGTAAGCCAAAATCTGAAGCAAACATTGGATACATTTATACACAAACCGTTTATTAGAGAAAGGAACTGTGATGATGTTGTGAGAAGGGAAACTTAGACTCTTTCCTTGTATTTGTGCAGGTATTGTGTTTTTGGATGAGGTTGATAAGATTGGCAGTGTGCCTGGAATCCATCAGCTGAGAGATGTAGGAGGAGAGGGAGTCCAGCAGGTCAGTATTCAACCCGAGTTAAATTATAGACAACTTTAATGCATTTTGTTTATGGATTTCACTAATTTACTTTAATTTTTTTCCCTATGTTGGTTGACCTATACTTGTATTATTAACATTCATTTCCTTTTCCTCTCTGTCAGGGGTTGCTTAAACTCTTGGAGGGCACAATTGTCAATGTTCCTGAGAAAAACTCCAGGAAACTGAGAGGAGAGACGGTGCAGGTGGACACAACAAACATTCTGTTTGTTGCTTCTGGTGCTTTCAACGGACTCGACAGAATCATCAGCAGAAGAAAGAATGAAAAGGTAAATTTAACATGGATCACACTGACTGTCAGCAGACGTTCAGTCTACACTCCTGTTTGTCTTCATTCCTGCCTCTAATGTGATCCTCTTGTTTCATGACTCTTCAGTATTTGGGTTTTGGAACTCCCTCCAACATGGGAAAAGGGCGGCGCGCAGCGGCCGCCGCAGACTTGGCCAACACCAGCGGTGAGACGGACACGGTGGCAGAGATCGAGGAGAAGGACAGGCTGCTGAAGCACGTCGAGGCCAGGGATCTGATCGAGTTTGGAATGATCCCGGAGTTCGTTGGTCGTCTTCCTGTGGTCGTGCCTCTGCACAGCCTGGATGAAGAAACGCTAGTCCGAATCTTGACTGAACCACGCAACGCTGTGGTGCCCCAGTACCAGGCTCTGTTCAGCATGGACAAAGTAAGGATTCTCATATAGTGGGTACTGCAGTACACTGTTAAGCCACTTTCAGACAGGCAGAAGCCCCCTCATTCATTTGAATGAGACCACTGCTCAGTAGGGCTTCCACCTAGGGGGCTATGGCTCAGCTGTTGCCACAACGCAATGCAGCATCATCTAGTCAAATGCATACAAGGGCACATTCCTGGTAGGTTACTTTGTAATGTCAAATCACCACGGTATTTCTACTGCTACATAGATTATTGTCTCACTGATACCCGAAAGGCAACACATTTTCCTTGTATCAGACTTACAGGAAAAGAACATGTTTGTTAAAATGTTATCTGTATATATTTATAGCTGAACGACTGGCTATTTAGAACTGAAATGAATCTGTTTTTTTTCTCAGTGTGAACTCAATGTGACTCCAGGCGCCCTGCAGGCCATCGCCAGGATGGCTCTGGAGAGAAAAACTGGAGCTCGTGGGCTCAGATCCATCATGGTATATGATTTTTGCCATGGGTATCATACTTGTAATGTTGATGTAGCACAATAATTAAACTTGTCCTCATTTCATATAGGAAAAGCTCCTTCTAGAGCCTATGTTTGAGGTGCCACAGTCTGACATCATCGCTGTTGAGCTGAACAAAGATATTGTCCAAGGAAAATCCCTACCGAGATATATCCGGTCAGTATCTCTCCACTCACAGTGCAATGCTACAATTGTGTTGTGTTATTGTGTTACTGATCAGAGACCTTAAGCCGAGCTCACTGGGTCGCCAATGTTGTGTTGTTTGAAACCTGAACTGTGGTTTCCATTTGAATTTCAGAGCCCCGGCCAAGGAGTCTGCAGAAGAGGAATACGACTCGGGCATTGAGGAGGAGAACTGGCCTCGGCAGGCGGATGCTGCTAACAATTGAACCACATGTCACTTATTTCACCTAAAGACAGTCTGTGAAATCATTAGATCATTATGAACCTTTTGAAACACACTCTGGATTTTACTATGGCCTCTGACAAACAAGCTGCGGACTCTGTAGTAGAGGTAAAGGAGTGTTTTCCTGATGAACAAGTTAAGAGAGCGTAACAAACGTTGGTCCCGTGCATCAGGTGTTAATTCTCTAGCGGTGCACTCACAGGGTGGACCTTCATAAAATATTTCAATCTCTGGGGATTGTTAACATTTTTATCTATATAAAGATAATGCAATTTTATTCACGACAGGATTTGTAGCTAGTTTATTTGTTTTCTTTTTTTTGTGGTGATGGCTGTAATGGCAAGGGAAGCAAATGGAAATTATGGGATCATACTTAACGCTTGAAAAGAAGTGGCACTGAGTAAGTGTAGATGTGATGGAATGTAATGCCTTGTATCATAAGGGCATAATATTCCACGAGCACATCAATATTCTGATTTTCTTTTCTTTTTTATGCCTTTACCACCATTGTAGAAATGGTGCGCACAGAAAACACAAAAATCTCGTACGCTGCTCAGGTGGAATTTGTAAACTGTTTGTACGACATGACTTATAATTAGGAGAACACATTGGAAAGTTTAACGCACCAGCAAACTAAACAAAGCCGATGTTAAACAATCGTGACCCTTTTTAACAGCCAGAATGGTTATTTTTCAGTGTTTTGCTTCCACTTGTAGCCCACCATTTAGGGAATGCGTTTACTTTCTGACCCGATCATCGCAGGACTGGGTCATTATGCTGTCTCTCAAAGCAGGATTAGCAGGTCGCCAGCTAACTTTGAAGAGTTATGTAATTATTCTCAGATATATTGATTTATAGTAGATATCCTCCAACATGCGGTAGATGACTGAATCATATTTTAAAATGTGATTTTAAAGCTTAATTATCGTGACTCAAATCATAATTCGACAGTTGATCTTTCAGTTTTCTGGCTGCCACTCAAAACCTGCTTTGTCAGACTCCAGGTATTTTTATTTTCGTTGTGCGTGCCCCAGCGTTGGAAACCCACCTCAATGTTAGTGATACAATCCTATCTCTCAATACACACATCTGTAATCAAGCCTATATGCTCTCTGACTGAATTGAACCACGCTGCTGTACTCTTTAAATGCTGTGTGTGCTTTAAAATGAGATTAAACTAGATCCGTTCTCTTTGCTTTTAAGTTTCCTTTTTTTTCAGTTGAGTTTAAAAACTGCTTTTCTTTTTTCAGAGGTCTGTTACAGAACCTGTAACCTGTCCCCAGTTTGTGGATCTAAAATTATTTGTGATTGTTGAAAATATATAAATAAAATGTAAATCTATGTACAGAATTTTATTTGTGCTTTGCCTTTAAACTTGTCTGCCGAACGGAAGCTTCAAATTGATCAGGTCACCACAGTCAGTGTGACGAAATGTTTCTCAGATGTTCTCAACACATACATCAATAAAATAGGAAATTGATGTCCTAGACATCACAATGTTGTTCCACCCTGTTACGCTGTCACCTTTATGTAATCTGTTAATCTCTGGAATGTATTGTGCTGTTCTTTTGTTTCTCAATACCTCAGCAATCTCTAATCCCCTTTTAGATCCAGATTGAATTAACAAAGTCACACTGTCTGAAACGGGCCTTTGAATATGGAAGGAAAATAGGAAAAGATTGACACTTTTTTTTGTTTTTTATCAGTATATTAGTAGCAAAGCAAAACAATATATTTTCATGTATTATTTGAGCTGATATGCAATATTTTTAGTATTACTCTGGTATATATTTCTGTGTATATACATTTAAAATCTCCATTATTTGTGCTGTACATGTGCAGGTTGGATTATAACAATGTCTTAGGGGTAATATTGGTAAACAACTCATCAGCTGATGTCAGAGGCTTAGTGATGAAGAGGCTTATCACGTATATCACCTTTGTGTAAGTAATTTACTCCAACCACCTGTCAACGCTTCAGAGGGCTGTGAACCGAAGAGAATAGCGGACAACGGTAAGAATCATTACAACTACAATGAAGTTCTGGTCTGATGACATAAAAAGCAGGAACTCGTTTATTTTGATGCAGGTTATTTGCTGGTGAACATGAGCACTCTGGAGGACGTCCCATTTCACAGCCTACTGGGTCCACTGGAGGGGGAAGTGCAGCTTGTGACGGCTCCAGACATCACGATACCAGACTGCCTTCAGATACTACAAGACACTAAGGTCACACATCCAAATGAATGTTCACATTCACAAGTTTAATGTCTTTCTGGGATCCATTCATTAGCAGTGATCTGTTTGACTCAGTGGCTTTCTTTTCCTAGTTAATCATCTGTTCATGTTGGGAATATGTAGTTAAAAAAAAAAAAAAAATTATTACTAATAAAATTCCTGTTGGAGTGCTACTGCTATGCATAACTACATTATAATTGTCACAGACCAGAAAAGAAAACTCAATATGAATATCACCCCAAATCAAAAATAGATATTTTACCTCTTACTTGAAGTGCTATTTATCAATCTTATCTTTACCTTTGAGAAAGTCCGATAACTAGTTTCTCTTGCACTTAATTATTAGTATTATCCTCATAGGTGTTTTTTGATGTAGGACATTATTGTGACATGTGAAAGAGGGAAAAGTACCAGGGTAAATAACATTAATCATGGCTGAATTCCATTTATCTGCTTCAGATTCAGACTCCTGGTATTGTGCAAGCTGGCTCAGTCATGCCTTACTGGGACAATACTAGATCGATAGAAATATACTTTATTCATCCTGGAAATGTTACCAGTAGCACCTGTGCTTTCCTACTATGACAAGTCAGATTCTGCTGTGTGTTGCTGAAAATCTCTATTTTTTACTGCAGTATGACTTCAACCTGGAGAAGTGGATCTTAACTGTGCAACAGCCAGTCTGTCAGGCCCCATCATGCCCCCCCTACTGCCGGATGTTCAGCAGCCCTCCGGAGACACGCAAGGCCAATCGCAGGAGCAGCGACTCATGGTCCCCGAAACCCCGGCCCCGCAGTCACAGCCTGAACTCTGCAGACACTCGCTGGCTGCACTATCGCACAGTCAGGTATTATATCTCTGACTCTGAGGATGAAGATGGTTACCACGAGGATAATGAAGCCTCCTCTACCGAAGACGCACCTCGCTCCATCAAGAGCAGAGAGCGACCCCGGAGCGCTGCACCCAAAGACCAACTCTCCAGAGTCAAAGACATGCACCTTGGTCCTTCCACTCACCACTGTCCACCTGCCTCACCTCAGAGCCTCAGAGGCCACAGAGGCTCTTTACCTTCTCTTCAAGACAGCAGACAACCTCTGCGGGCACTGGAGCAGCACAGGTCCCTGCAGGCCAGCCCGCTCTCCCACAGGCAGAAGACCAGCAAAAAGAAGCAGCGTTCACAGAGCTCTGTGGGCAGAAAGTACTCCCAAAACACTCCACCCGCTCCCTCTACACCCAGGCTGCACCAGCAACGACCCTCCTCTGCAGGACCCGTTGTCACAAACTACAGACAGAAGGTTTTTTTTCTTTTTCTATCGGTGTCTGAGGAAAATATGAATTTTTTTACGATACAATTCCATAACCTACTGTTTTTAATCTGTTCTTTCCTTGTCACCAGGCACTGAGGACCGGTGGCTCTCGTGGGGTTTTCTTTGACTCGGCAGCAGAGTTGTTGTCGGCACTCAGCCAGGAAGAGAGGGAGCTACTTGAAACCGTCACAGAGAAGGGCTACCCTTTACGCACAGCTATCCTGGCTCTGCAAAAGACAGGCTATCACAGCCCAGAGAAGGTAGGCACCACTTTCTGATGTTAATGGTAAAGTTAAATCTTTGGCTTCACTTATGACAATAAGCGGTAACTGCAGGTGTGTTTGCGTCTCTCACTCCAAAGATCCAAACAGTGTCGTATAGATTTTTCCCAGTTCGTAAGACTGTAAAGTGGGTAATTTGCTCAATCACCATTGTGTTCAGTTATTTAAATGAAAGTCTTTGAGATAACGCATCATTAATGGTTTAACACATAAATACCCTTACATGCTTGATAGTTGTAAAATCAAAAAGTCACAGACTAGAATAATCCATCAAACCTGCATTTATATTTGTTGTAATTGGAAAAAAAAGGTTGGCAGAGAAAATGCACCAGCAAAACAGATCCTTACTTACATGTTGGCTCATAAGTTGGTAACCAAGGGTCTTACGAATGCAATCATAACAGATTGTCAAGCATCGATATTTAAACAATTAATTTAAAACCCTATGCATAAGACAATTGCTTAGATATCTAACTGTTTTACCATTTGTACTTCATCAAGCATCAGTATGCCATTCTCAATTATTTGTCCCTTTATCAACAGATCCTGAAATACCTGGTAGCCAGTGACCGTCTGTGTGAGCTGGGTTATGACGAAGCTCAGGTGGAGGAGGCCTTGGAGATGTTTCAGAACTGTGAAAGCAAGGTGATTACCGCTAGTCAGTGGCTTCTTGCCAAAAGGTTGCAAAAAGGCAACACCACAGCCAGTGAATATTTCTTTCCATTCTATTTCAGGCTGCTGAGTTCCTGCGTCTCCTGACTCAGTTTAATGAAATGGGCTTCCAGCCAAATGCAATCAAAGAAGTGCTGCTTGTTCATGAAAATCATCGTGAGAGGGCTCTTGAAGAACTCATGACACGGATGGCTTAAACAGAACATCGTCCTATTTCTAGTCTGCATAGACCTCAACCTGTATATTTAAATATACAGGTTGAGATGTGTGCATTCACACTTTTGCCACCTTTTTCATCTGACTTAATTTCAGACTACATGACCACAACAAGAGCAAAAGGAAACACGTGCACTGTACAATGAAAACAAAAATACATTCTCAGTATATTCATACAAGAGAATTTCCTCATGCATCGGTCCAGAACATCACAACTTGATTTTGTCCCATTTATCAAAGTAGCCTAGCCGTTCTATCATTGTCTGTATGTAGTCAACTGACTGTCAAATCAAATAAAGTTCAATTGAATAGTATCTCAATATTTATTGAGTTTTCAAACTGAAGTGGATGAATTATAAATACTCAAATGTTCTTCTCTCATTTCAAGGAAAAATATGGCATTTTATGGCAAATGCGGCATTTACAAATAAGTTACATAACAGGAAGCTTTTGAGACATGTTTATCTTAAAATAAAGTAATTTTAGAAAAAATAATTAGAAATCAATTGCCCCGCAGTTTTTACATGTTCATTTGCGTGGCTGAGCAGCGTCACGTGATACGATTTACAATGCATGCAATTGAAAAATGTCAGACACAGCTGAGCAATCTAACCTACAGCGTCCGACAGGCTGTCGAAACATTATGTGAATGTGTCAGTGACAAGTCAAAAGGACAAAAGTGATTTTACCTTGCAGACAGGTGGTTTCTGAATGGAGGACTGGCACATGGTTCCACGGAGGCCATACTTTAGTCGTATTGGAAATCATTTGGTAGGGACAAGTGTACATGTGTCTTTTGAAAAAAGTGGTACCCCCCCCTGCTGTTGGATGGACTCAAGACATGTCCATAGACAAGGAACACCTTACAATTGTATGTAGTAGGCTACAGGAAGCGACCAATTTTGCAGATATCTCCAAAACGATCAAGATTGATAAATAGTAATACAGGTAAGAGGAAACATACTGTTCAGTTCGGGGCCCATTGTACCATTAACATAAAAACCTTTGCAAGCAACTTAACCATAAGGGCTCAAATGAAAGCATTCACAAATGACACAGGATCATAAATAGGTATCTTAAATGTTTATTTACAACTTGATTTAAAAAAAAATACTCTGAAGAGCAAAATTAGCTGTCATCCCAGCTGGAGGAATAAAACCATGGCGCATTGGCTTGCTGCTACATTACTAAAATAAAGTGATCTAGGTATGGTTAAAGTTTTATTTAAAAAGCTGTAGCCTAAAAGAAAAATGTAAAATAAAAAAACACAAATATCAATAACTTGCAATGAAAACAGAATTGATAGAAACTTAAAGTGTTTACATAGACTAACTTCTTTCAAAAAATGTAAATATTTCAATGTCCACGATCTGAATACAACACCAAACTACAGCAGAGCTGGATGACTTCTGGCGCCAGAGCAGCCTATTTGACCCCATCACTGATGACTGACAGTGGAGTTCATCAGTTCAGACTTCACATTAGACGCTTTCGAGAGTTGGCCTCTCTGTTGAGAAAAAGGGAAAATTTCCGTGTTAGTATCTTTGTTCATATTGAAGGAGTGACATGTTGTGGCGTGGTAATGTCATTTTGGAAAACGTTTGTCACCATGTTAATATTTCTTGGCGTAAT
Source organism: Taurulus bubalis (assembly GCF_910589615.1). Taxonomy (NCBI): domain Eukaryota; kingdom Metazoa; phylum Chordata; class Actinopteri; order Perciformes; family Cottidae; genus Taurulus; species Taurulus bubalis. Next base: position 18,103,186 of record NC_136597.1, on the reverse strand, counting down.
TTGGTGGAGCTAAACTGTCACCCGGGGAACAAGTGATTGGGTCTTTGGTATGTCAGTTTTTTTTAAGCATTTACAGTTAAAGATATAATTTTCTCTCGAGTCATAAAACAATCCGATATGTGTATTTGTTGTAGCCATGGTCCAACGCTATGAATTGATGCAGATTATCAGTTTCCAAACATTATGCAGTCTTGCAAAGGCATACACTGCTGCTTTTTAGTTGCTTCATTTGATACTCAAATTGTTACTGTACAGCTAAAATACATTTACGGCATTTGTAATTCTGAAAAATATTTTCCCTTTATAAAATATATTTTCTGGGATTTAAAAGGTCAGACAGGGGTTTACATAAACTAGGGGGGGTGGTGGGGGCAGCTCTATCCATCCACTGAATTGCAGGGAGAAAATCTAGATATATGTACAAAACTGCATTTACCACAAAATCCGAATAGGAGGCTGCAACACAGTTAATGGTGTGATCTTGAGTATCCTGAGACCTTAGTGTGCCACTTGGAGTGTTTCTTAGATGAGAGATGTTTTCCTTGTTTCTGTCTATTGCACGGGGAGCGTTTCCAGGTCCAGGGGTTCGCAGGCCAAAACCCTACAACAAGAACATGATGATTATGTGCTTTTTGGCCAGCTTTTTTATTTGACTTAATGTCAGACTAAAAAGGACCACACTTGCACTGTGCAATGAAAACTAAATAGCATTACACATTCACAGTCCACTCCTGCAAAGCTGTCACATCAAAGTATCACAGGTGTAGCTTGTGTGAGAATTTCCCAGACACTGGTAAGCATCATATACAATCAGGGTTTTTTATTCACAAACTGACAAGCAACATTTCATCATTAAGCTGAGCACAGGGGCTGAAGTATGCCTTGAAAACATCTTTTAAAAAGTCACAGTATAGTCACCATAGAAGAAGAAAAAGTCCTGGTATAGTATACAATAAAGCTTTCATGACAGTAAGCTACAAAAAAAGTCTTGGTATAGTATGCCATATATGTTTTTATTTTCTTCATTTATTGCCATAAATCCATCTATGATGGGGGTAAGACAGTGCAATGGTTTAAACTAAAGACTGAGATGAGAATTTATGTTATATACACACACACACACCTACTGAAGCGAACAATTTAAGGAAAAGGAAACCGCAACTCTGACTTCAGGGGAAATCTTAAATTAAGGGATTTTTGCTGCAACCAGCCAGAGATACAGAGCTATGCAATCTAACCTTCAAGGTCCATCAAAAACAAAATTAAATTTTTCCAATGAGATGACTCAAAAAGACTCTGATTATACCTTGCTGGCAGACAGAGGTGGTTTCTGGGTGGAGGACTGCAGGCACATGGTTCCACCGAGGCGTGAGGAAAGGATGCTGTTCGGAGTGGAGATAGTTGAGGTGCAATCGAGCTATGATGACAGGGAAAAAACAGAGGGTCAACTTTTGCATGTATTCATTCACCACGGTACAGTCAGTGTCACTCTGCACATGCAATAATGAAACACAATAAAGCGAATAAACCTGCAGCACCATCTTACCCTTTTTACTTTCCCAGATGTGGGAGTCCCAACTATCCGCCTTTTGGATGGTGTTCGCACTGACGTTCCAAATTTCATGTCCTCCTGTGTCTGTTTAGTTTTCTTCATTTGCTAATTGACACACAAAGAAGAATGTAGTCATATTTACAATCCTTTTGAGACAGAAATATAAGACTGGAAAAAAATAACAAGTAAAAACACACCCTCTCCAGTTTTTCGCTCTCCTTTTCAGAATGGTGTTGATCCCACTGCAGCTGCACATACTCTAGAAATTTCTGGCCATTGACCAGGAATTCTTTTCCGTGCTCTTCCTCCCAAGCATCAATTTGAGATTTCAGACACTTTTCCAGCTGAAAAAAAAAAGGAGAAAATTGTATTTTGTTGACATGTTCACATTTCCCATTGACCATCAGTCCCAATTTCTAAAATGCCCTTTGTCAAAATCTGGTGCCTACAATTTTGTACACGAACTACAGTGAGTGTATTATTGTTTGAACATCCCCATCTGTTGGCCGAAAACAGTAATGCACCAACAACCGCAGAGCCGTTTCCACTCCTCACATATGGTTCGCCTGAGCTCATTTGTTTTATTGCTAATTAATCTAATTTGACTTTTATAGATTTTAAATCCAAACCAACAGCTTCTTTTACAAGCATATCATTGAATTAAATTGCAATCCTGTTTTTATATTAACTGAACACACAGAACATGTCAATAAACACCATGTTTAAACATTTCCTCACCTTAGGCAAACTTTTCTGCATGTCAGCTCTCTGCTTCGCTTCTTTCAGAAGGTTTCCACCTCTGTTGTTGAACCTCGAGGGGTCATTTGCCTTTTTCTGAGATAAGTACATACAACCACACATTAACACACCAAGATACATTTGTTTTAAATACCTCCCCACTAAATTCCTGAGGACAGTACTTACATCAAGTTCCAAGTACAAGGTCCAGTTATCCTGCCATTTTGTGACTCCATCGAAGAGTTCTCTGTGGCCCTCGTAACACATCTTCAGGGTTCTGACCTCTGCTTCGTGCAGGTTGAGAAGCTCTTCAGTAAAATCATCTGGTGAAATGAAACACACATTGAGAACACACTCTTTGTGATGATCAACAGCCTATAGTCGGTGTAAGGGCATTGTCAATATACAACAAATCTTTACCATCATGATAGGGAACAAACGCTTGCTGCTGTTCTTGGCTGTAGAAGCACCTCTCCCAGAAAAGAGCAATCTCAGCTCTGATGTCCCCAATGACAGTCGCCATGCTCTGCATTTTCAGCAACTCTAAACGCTGGACCTCAGCCTGGAGCTGGAAACGCAGAAAGCTCACTATTAAAATGCATTATGCGACACACCAATGCAATTTCTCAAATCAGTTCATATGAATGACCACATGAGGTAGATTTCTTACTGCCTCGATGTTTCTCTTCTTTGACATGACCATATGCTCAGACAAGTCTTCCCTCTCCTCTTGGGGAATCTGAAGTCTTTCCCACAGCTGCTGGATCTTAGAACGGAAAGCTGAACAAAGGTGCTCGTTCTCAGCCTTGTGTTCTTGTAACTGGAAGGAGGAATAACAATCACACATCCAGTATAAAATGATACAGCCCATGATATCGTAGAGTCAGAACAACAAACATCTAATGTCAAATATTACAAAATTACCTGACCGAGCAGTAGTTTGAGAGCAGCAATGTTGTCATTTGACAGACAAAATGCCTCCTCATCCTCACACATTACATCCATCTCAAAGCTCGTCTCTGGGTGTCGCTCAAGATCATCCATGCATAAAACAATCTCCTTTTTGACGTTTACAAATTCAGCATGACGACGTTCCTGAAAGAAGAAAAAACAAGGCAGGTTAACTTACGACCCTAATAAAAGAAAGGCACTTAGTGATTAAGACTAGAATTTCAGATACACCTTCTCTTTGGCCAGATCCTCCAGATAGGCATGATACGTCTCAAGTTGCTTCAGTGATGGGATGGAGTCTTGGTCAATGTAAAATGGGGTCGTGCACATAATATCGGACAGCTCGCGGTCTTTGTCAATGAAGCCCTTAAGCTCTTCCATTCTTCGCTTCTTGTGCTCCTTCATCACCTCTAGACGTGTGCGGCTATTCTTCTCCATCTGCAACATGGTGCAGCCATCTTTCTCCTACGCAAAAAAACAGAAAGTTAGTCCAAACATTCTGAATTTTCCCAAACAGGTTTAGGAAGATCCTTAGAAAAAAATAAAGACTGTACCTCAAAAGGGGGCAGCTGAAGTTCACTGCACAATTTATTAAGTTCCTCAACAAATGCCTGTATGCTTTTCAGTAATCTATTCTTGAGCTGCTCTTCTTCTACAATCATTAGGTCGAGCAGCCCCTGCAGGACGAGAGAACACATGATACGTGTCAATTTGCTATCTTTGTACGGTCAAAAAACAAACTATAAATCTAATCTAAATGGATCTGAGACTTACTTTAATGTGCTTGTGAACATCATTGGTTCTCTGTACGCGCTGTTCCTCCGGAATCCCGATTTCATCCCAAATATCCTGTAGCCTGAGCTGGGCTCTGTTGAGGTAAGCACCACACTCTGCTGCGTGTACTTCACTGGAAATAAAAGCAGCGGCGAGAGTCATGTTTCTGTAGGCTCAACACCGGTTACCAGTAAAACCAGTTTAATAGTACAGAGCGCTAGTGAGCAAGCTAAAATCAGGTATCAGACTCAGTTATAGTAATTTTAGCAGAGCGCTAACTGAGCAAGCTAACGTTAGCTAGCTTCCCGACGCAATGGCTTTCGTTGTAAACGAAAAAACAAACAACAAAAAAACATCGAGCCTGAATGATTAACTCAAAACCTAATTACCATTCAAAACGTGCCATTGCAGCATACAAAGAGGAGACACCCGTCCCAACTCGACACGAGCTGACGCTAGCTAGCTGATCGGGACACAAGATTGCTATCTGACAATTAATGTTAACATAGCGCTAAACAATTGAAGCTCCCATTTATTTAAATGTTAGGTTACTCACCTCACTCTCATGTTACCGCCGCAAGTTTACAACAACAATTAAAAATAATCTTCCTTTACGCAAAAGCAGTCTTTTAACAAAAACAAACGACAACGGACGGTTGTCCGGACCGCAGCTTGCTTGTCGACTCGACGGGTTTGAAATCTCCACCGAATCGAGGTCTGGGCTCTGATTGGCTGCTTCGACTGACGAGCAGGACGCTTTTCAGGGGGCGGGGCTCTATCGTTTCAAATAAAACCGTTTTGAAAGTGATGTCCGTTATTTTGATATTGAACCCACGGAGCATATTGTATTTTCCTGTTGCTCTATTGGAAACAAATGGAAGAATATAAAAGATAATCTGTCGAACTCCAATCACATGTAGATGTAATGTATGGATGGCAAAATGTTATACACACAAAGTCAACATTTTGAAAAACATAATGCTTTTTGTAATGCATTTCCCTCATAATGTAAATCCATGAAATATAGGCCCATATGCCTGAACTGCTAAAAGGTGTAATATTGTACAAATCATAAGACCTGGAGTGTACCAACCTTTAACGGAAGACCGTTTGTTGTTGTTTATTTTCATTATTTACAATGTATGTACTTATATATTGTCCTCTATTTGTTATTGTTTTATTTGGGATATTTTATTTGATATTTTACTACTCAAAAACAAAACAAATGCAATACTTTGTTCCACATGATTGCTTCTAATACAATGCTTAATTTATATAAAAAAAGGAATACATCATTTTTAAAGGTACAAAAAGTAATATTTTTTCTATTGATATATTATAAAATATTCTACTGATGTTAGGGAGTCCATCACAATGCCTTTGGTTCCACCTTTGTTTTGTGAGGTAATTAAAATGAATCTGCCTTTATTGTTAAATTCATATGCTGTTTGTGTAATGTAATCATAAAGACTAGATAACTGTAGACAGATCTATCCATCTATCTTCATCTTTCTCAGGTCTAACCTATCGGTTTCAGACCATGACTCTGGTCTGTGCTTCCCAGTGCATTTCCATCTGCTGACCCATCCACTGTTTGCTCTGTAGCGTTTGTCATATCTGTTTTTGCTTCAGGTGTGGCCTATGGACATATATTATATAGTTTCTCCTATGTGTGAATGGCATACTTGACTTTTGCCTTTGTGTGTAACTATTGTGTATCCTATAGGCCTGCATGGAGCAGATGTTGTGGTCATGGCCTTGTCAGCCAAATGCCTTTTTCGAGACTCCAGCCACAAATCTACAATCTGCTTGCAATTGTATTTCTTTTCTATTTATCTTGCGTACAAGTCTCCACTACATTCCCCCCATTTTAACCAGGATTCAAAATGATGAAAAATGAATTAGCAGTCATGTTGCTCAGCTTTGTCACTCAAGTTTTGCTGAATTAAAAATAGGCCACACTATGCTCTGGAATAGACATATGTAGCCCAGAACATGATTTGTGTGTGTTTAAAGATGCATTCAGTTCATTTGCGTAATGTGACATTCATGACAAAAGATTATGTAAAAACAGTGTTGTTTTTGAGTTGTCCCTGATGTTTAATAATCCTTTAATTCTTGGACACAAACACCTACATTTGCATGCACAAACTACATTTTAGCCTGAAATGAAGGAGTTTATAGAGGCAAATGGCGTAGTAGGGCATGTATACTGGCATCAAAAATAAATATGTAAGGAAACTTGGTAGAAAAATGAAATTGCATACAGGAAAAACTTAATCTTGGCTAGTTTAGTGATTACAGCGTAATGAAAGACAGCCTGTGTTCCCTCATCAGTGAGGATACTGGCGTAAATAGAGATTCCTCAGCACCTCTTCACTGAACTGATAGGTAAGCTTTTTCTTTACTTTTTTAATCTCTCCAGATTTACCATAGTTCCTCAGAGCGCGAGCCATTTTTTGGTAGGTCATTTTCTTGCGGTTTCCTTTCTGAGTACCCCAGTGGCTGGCCAGGACTTCTTTGTGTTTTGTGGAGAACTGAAAGATACCCTTGTCCTGGTCCACCCACCAGATACTATCGGTCATGTCACCGTTTCTGAGCAAGTCCAGGAGGAACTGGTACAGGCGGATTTTCTTCTTGTTGCCTAGATTTAAAAATATGAAACTTAGTCAAGCAATTTAATTTGGCAGTTTTCCCAGACTTCATATGTATGTATATAATTTGCAGTAGATTTATGCATTGGAAATACTCACTAATGTCTTTCCTGAAGGAGGAGTGGTTGTGGTCTTCAAGTTCCTCCCCGTCTGATACCTCAAGCGGAGGACTGATTCCTCTTTGTTCCTCTTCCGAGTAGTAATGTCCAGGCGAGACAGAGGGTTGGTACTGGTAGCACAAGGATTGGGTGTAATATGGAATCTTTAAGAGAAATTTAAAGCACGTCATGGTTCAAGTTTACACAGAGAAGTGATCGAGCTGCAATTTTCTTTTGTTTTGCAACCATCCATCGTTTGCCATTTCGCTTGAACATTCAGTCATTGCTAAAAGAGGAAGTAACTCTGCCAAAATAGAATGCTATGCTCTGCAAGACCATGTGATGCAGACAACATTTAAGAGAAAATATCCCTGACTGTCCACAACATGTATTTTCAGAGACACAATTCATTTTCTTTTAGATTTCAAATGATCTAAATCCCTTCTTTTAGTATTTCATAAGATATGTATGTTGGCAGCAAAAAGAAAAACGTTCTATTTGAGCATTCAACATGTATAACAGGAACAATTGTTGGTCAAATACCCTTGTCCCACCTTCTTATTTGTAAGAAGCTGATTAGTCTTAAACAGAATAACTTTGGGTTTTCCAGCCATTTGAATGAGTAAACTTGGTCTCTGAAAAATAGCGATATCCATTTTATACAGTTTTCTGGCATTTTATGGACTAAATTAATCGTTAGTGGCTTGAAAAGGGAACATGCTGTATTGAATTTGTGACGTACATAATTAAAAAACAAGTCAAAAAATTAACAAAACTCTATTTTGTCTTTTCATTCTAGAGAAATACTTTGAATAATATGACTTATGTGAATCATATAATGTAGTCATACCTGACATCATGCTTTTTTACTCTAATACTGCAGCATGGTAATAATAAGATCAAGTTCAAAACTGGCCTAGTATTAAATGTAGTGAGCTTTTTCCTGCATAACATCAATATGCTTTTGATTTCAATATTTCAGGTCACATATTTATAGATTATGTCTCTTCACACTAGAGCCATTATCCATTTCTACACGTGCACTTACTTGTGGTGACACAGTAAGAGGTACAAGTGGTGGGTCCAGGTGAAGAGGCATAGACTCGCTGCTGTAACGGTATGCTGGTTGTACCAGTTGTTGAGGAGACACAGACTGAAGCTCAATGAGGTGATTCACTGGAGAATTCTCAAAGTCCGGTGGCTGGACGCGCTCCGAGTGGAAGGTCCATCTTTGGTCTGAAAAGTGACAGAAAGACTGTAAGGCCACAGTCACAGTCGTGCAGTGATTCGTGTTCACTTCAATGATTAAATCCATTCTTCTCACCTTCATAAATCTCCCCCACAGTCGTGAGATAAGGGTACAGCTCTGCAGGTGGCCGATAATTATCTGGTTCAATTGGAACAATTTCCGCTGACGCCTTTTGAGAGGGAAAATTAGATTTTGCCACAAAGAAAGTAAAGGTTTGAGTCTCTTTATCCTGACAAAACTGGTCAAATATGACCATTGTGTTCTTCAAGAAGTACCTGGGGACCTTTATGGCTTTAATAAAAGATAAAAAACAGAAATTAATAGAATCAAGTAACAGAGAAGCTGATCACCAGAGGAAATACATAAGTTAATACATGAAGGTGGGTTTAGTATGTTAAGAGCTACTCTCCCAATTCTAACAGCAGAAACCAATAACCATGTCCTTGTTAAACACAAACACAACTCCAAGCCTCCTTATAACAGCTAAAGAAACCTACAAACAACATAACAAGCAGGAAAATATGATCATAATGTCACAAACTCTGATTAAATAAAAGACATGAAACAATAAAAGAGCAGCACTTACAGATGATATGCTATATCCTTCCATCATGTAAACAAGGCAGCATGCATGAGAAACTTTGTTCTTGAAGCTTGTGATGGATGTTAACTTTTTTCCTATTGCTTCACTGAAACACGCAACGTCCCTGAGCCGACTTCACCAGACAAATGGGAACTGAAAGTGAGAAGCAAACTGGACTCAATAGAGTCTGCGTTCATATCATCCAATTGTCAAATTCATACAATCAGCTAGTTCCTGACGGCTGAGTGTCATGTATGAGCCAATAATATGGCGCATATGGCGCATTTCCTGCATTTTTAATAATCGTATACAAGGATGCACAATTATACCTGTTTTAATATTGTATTTTATAAGCAGTTCCACTATATATTAGTAATGGTCCAGAGTAAAAGTAATAGTAATATGGTGTGGTTTAAAATGTGTTTATCCATAAAGTACAACAATAGTAGAAATAGAGGCATGTATGAGTCCTCTAAAGATATTTGTAGAAACAGTCACACTGTTAAAATAGACATTATTAGTTATCACACATATTCAATGGCGTGTCGTTGTATGCTTCAACTTCCCCTCTTGTCAGTTCAACAGTCATGTGCCCTTCAGAAAAGCTAAGTGAAATACCATTCTTTTTGATTCAACACATATCAGGATTCCCTACACTTGCTGTCCAATAACATGTGATTTACTTGTTTCCTTACCATCAATCACAACAAATCCCAAGACAAATTTACTTATAAGTATTTTTTTTAAAGAGTAACTGCCCACAGGAGCCGAAACCAAAAATGAGTTTGGAATCAAGCTTGTTCCTCTTTAGTTTGGCATTATGGTTTAAATTGAGGAAGTATTGACCATGCGAATGAAACCAGTGACAACTTCACTGAAATGTCTAAAGCCGCTGTGTCTGTGAAACTTGTTTGTGCTGTAATATTCCTGTTAGGCGGAAACATAATTGCCTAAGGAAATACTAGTACTTGAAACATATGCTGTTTAACTGGCTAAACAACTTCTTCTTTTTTTAAGAAATGTGCATAACTTCTCGCAAAATAATACAACGAACCAAACTATATTATTTTGTTATGTTGTTGTATTGTTTGATGTGTGATGTGCTTGGCCCTATTGAGATGGAAAGTTACCAGAGGCAATCTGTTGGATGTGATGAAATTGTTTCCTGTACACCAGATAGAAAAACATGGGGCCCTAAGGGGTTTAACGTGGTCTGTCTTCGGGTGTTTCATAACTGAACTCTTTAGACAGCAGCAGCCGAGGTGATACCAAATGTACAAACCTGAGAGTACTTCCTCTAGTATGACTGTGTCAAACTTCGGCCATTCTTTCAGATCATGATTTACTGTAACTGCAGGCCTGAGGGCTTGTTGTTCTTTCAAATATTTACTCTGTCTCCATCTACCGGAAAGAAATGTTGGACTGACCAGTATCTAGGCTAGACTGAGTTCAGAGGCAGCGAGGAGGCAGCCAAAATAGCTCACCGAGGCCCCGAATTTATTTATCCTGCTCTTCGGAATTTGGCTTATTTCGGCGGCGGTTGACACTTTTAAGACAATGAGCGCTTTCAGGATTTTACGTGCTTTTCAGATTTCCACGTATTGCTGAATTTCCTTCCCACATCAAACGCTGACAGCGGCAGCCAGCAGCGGAGTCCCGCTGTCCCGTGGAATTATCACGGCACCGAGGCGAGATACGCATGGAACATGGCTGCTATGAGGACTTTAACCGTGGCAGGTCTCTTTTTGGCATTTTGCGCGTTGGGACTGATAGCAGTGGCTATCAGCACTGACAACTGGTACGAAACCGACGCGAGGAGGCACCGGGAACGCTGCAAGAATTATTCAAACAAAAGAAACGACCCCGGCTACATTTACATCTCCAACAACAACCTTCCACTTCGCATGTTGCCAAAGGAGAGAAATGTGGAGAAGAGGAGCGGCGAAATGCTGCTGCGGGCGAAGCGGCACTTCTTGCCTCCTGCCCCGGCCATGGAGTCCCTCTGCAGTCGGCAATTCAACTCCACCGTCACCGGACTGTGGAAAAAGTGCCACCGAGGGGGATTTGACTTGGAGATAGAGGATTTGATCTTTAAAGGTTTGGTTTTCTGCCATCATATTTTGTGCTATAATGTGTCTGTTTTGGACATTTGTGTTGTTGTGTGCGAGGCGCCATCACACAGAAGATACTTTGTGCACGAATGCGCTATCCAAGGTGCTGATGCTGCGCACGGACCCTCAAGGCCTACGCAGTATAACGCGGAGTACAGTTACAATTCGACGTGCTGTGTTGTTTCCAGCACAAAAGGGCAAGCTGTAGTAACAGAAGCCTCGAGATGCGTACAATAAGCTACTCTACAATGGTGTGGGTGGATGGGTGGTTGGTGGTGGTGGTGGTGGTGGAAGGGGGTTGGGTGCTATTTTTTTTGGTAAGGGGGTGGCAGCAGAGAGCCTTGTGATATGCTCTTCATCTGATCTCAGTGCTTTTGTGACATCCTCTTTGTGTTGTTTACATCCACAGGATTGGTTCTGCGCTGCACACCAATAAAATACTACTACTCATCATCAGCGTTGCCCAGAAACCTGCCAATCGATCTGACGAAGACAATAAGGCAGGATGAGTGGCACGCGCTCCGTGAGTTCTCAAAGCCCCCTTTCATAATCTGAAGAATAAATGTAGAGAAACCTGGCAGCGCCCCAATAAACACTGTTCCTTCTCTTGTGTGCTTTGCAGACCTCCAGAGGATGACTGCAAGCTTCGTAGGCATGGCCATATCCATCATCCTGTTCGGCTGGATCATAGGCGTGCTGGGCTGCTGCAAGCAGCATGATCTGATGCAGTATGTGGCTGGACTTCTTTTCCTCATGGGAGGTAAGCTGTGATATACATAAAGAGCACTACCCATAATCACCACAGAGGGGCAGTAATGTCTTTGTTAATGAGAGCGTGATGAAACGATGCATCAGAGGAGATGAAAATGGAATGCTGTCGAGTGACTTGTTTTTCTTCCTCTCCGGCAGGGACATGCTGCATTATCTCCCTGTGCACATGTGTGGCTGGGATCAACTTTGAACTGTCCCGCTATCCTCGCTACATGTTTGGAATACCAGAGGACATCAGTCACGGTTACGGCTGGTCCATGTTTTGTGCCTGGGGTGGACTGGGCCTGACGTTGCTGGCTGGCTTCCTGTGTACACTCGCTCCTTCCCTCTACCCTCCACACACCCCTGTGGTGCACAAGCCCCGGCAGGAGAACGGCTGTGTGTGACAGGCCGCCGCACATTTAACAGACACCTGTCTCATCCTGAAACAGTGACGAGCCCTGCTGCACAGACAGTTATACTCAGGGACTCAGAGCAGAGAGAGACTTCACACAGAGAAAGCACAGGACTTTGGCTCTCACTCACATGAAACTGAAAAAGAGGTGAGATTTGACAAGACAATTTCAGTCCCTCTGGTGCTTATTTCCCTATCCCTCTTTATGAATGAACTGTTCAATGTTAATTGCTTGCTCTTCAAGAGGAGAATAGTTATACACATTTTCTTCCTGTAAAATCTGCTAGTATGAGAAGAAAAAAAATCAGAAAAAGAAACACTGGCAGACAATCAATAGCACAACTTTGAAATATGTATTAAAGATCAAATTATGGATGTGTACTGTCACATTTCAAAGGGCAACTGTGTATCATTATGTACCCATTCAAAACAAGATATGTACATGTACTTTTTGAATTGTATGTATGCAGATGCATTTGTGTTTATTCAAGGAAAAAGATGAAGATTAAGACCAAACTGTGTTTGAGAGAAATGTTTTGTTGTTCTTGAGGTCTTACCCCCATCAAAATATTTTTGAAAAATAAAACAGCCTTGCAGAACTATTTTTTTTCTTCCTGTGTAACACACTGAACAGACGTCACATAAACTTCTTTGTGGTTGTCTTTTCTATTGAATAATGAGCTCACTGGTATGTCAGCAGAGAGGCATGCGAATTGAGTCGGAACTTCAACACCATTATTTTTAAACAGCAGCTCTCTATATTTATGTTTGTGTTACAAGGAGTCTGTTTTTTGTTCAGGAACTTTTTAAAACTTAATGAGCAAATGAGCAACGAACAAAAAAGTGACCAAAGCTGACTGACAAAAATAAAACAATCCAACAATAAGAATTGAACAGTTTGCTGTGCATTACAATGGACCAACAGCTCCTTTAATACACATCAATTATAAAAATAATTATTTATTCTGATAACAGCACAAGCAATGTATGATTGATACTATTATTAATGCTTGTCCATTAACAACATACCAGCCACTGTGAGCTGTAATTACTTGCCCACAACTTTTATAATACATGCAATCTTAATGACATCCAATTCCAGCCTTTCCACAACTCCTCTTTACTATTGTGTGTCTCAAATTATATTTATAATCTTCATGCAGTTACTGCTGCTGCAGCCTTAGTGGAATTCTTGTTGTTGGATAAAACCATACTGGCCACTGGAGACTGATTTTTGTCAGTAAGTATATGTTCCTGATATGATGTGCAGTATTTCATAAACACAGAACAAAAACTATAATACAATGATCTGTACTTTGTGACAATCTGAAGGATGAACAGTGTTGAAATGAAACCATGATATGAATTTATTTTAGCATAGCAGCAGTAATCCCCTCTGGCTTACTGCTCATAACGGACTTGTATAAACTGCACAGCGGGAATAAGTCCTTCTTTACTTATCAATACCACCCTGGAATAATAATAATACATACAATTGGATGTTTCAAATTTAATATAAATAAAATGAATTATTTGGTGTAATGTGTATTTACATATTGAAGCTTGTTCATTTTGCAGTGTTGCATCGTTGTAACAGTGACACAGCACACCGGTTTGTTTAATCAGGAGAAAATCCTGCATGTCCTATATGCGCCCACAGCATTATTAAAAACTAATTAAATATAGTAGGCCAAATGTTCTCAAGTATTGTACTTAATTACAGTTGTGAGGTACTTGTACTACGTGTATTTCCACACTAGTTTATACTTCTTCACTGCATCCTTTTGGCAAATGTTACTTTATTACTAGCTTTTAACTTTTTCACAATTATCCAATATCTTTGGTTACAAATTATTTACTTATTCAGATTAATAGAAAATATAATCAACTAATACAATTTTTTATTATAGAATTTAAGCACCCTGCAGTATTTAATGTTACAATTGGCTCCACCTTTATGAGCTGCAGCATTAAACGTGATGTACACATGAATGCAACATGCCAGCTTTGTCTCCAGCCTTCAACCATCTCATTGTCCTCATAAGAAAATAGAATTTGCTTAGTGATAGTTTTCTCCGTTGTCTTGGATTTGCTTCACTGAGAATTATTTGAAAGCTCCTGATGAAGCTCAGTTAGCAGGTGGTGACCTCAAGTTAAAATGATGTTTATTTAAGTGTGAGCAGTGACCAGCTTGTCTTTCTTTCAAACAAGGACCCTTATATAAACACATAGTGGCCGGTGTAGCTAAAGGATGGTTATACTATTAGTATTTGGAATAAAACACAGTATCCATTGCAATAACAATAATGGTATAGGACTAGTAGCAGCTGTAGTATTCAAATAGCTCTCATCTTTCTAATAATAACACTAGAGGCATGTGGTTTTGGGGCTTTGTGCGCTGCACAGAGAGGGATCAGTGTTCTCAGGTCAGCTCCGCTCTACATTCCTGACCTCTTTGTTTGTATATGTCAGAGAGGAGCATACGTTCTTCGAACAGCGGGCTTGACAGTCAGGCCTTCCTCCTTCAAAGCATCAGGGACCTGAAACCAATCTACAGAAAAACACATTTTCTATAGGTGGAACCAATGATTAGAGCCAAAAGAGACAAATTAGGTAACATGGGTATGTCTTACTTGATATATGTCTATAAGGCTCTTAATTTTCATGGGATACAGCCCTGTGCTGCACCACATGGAAATTAGGAGCCATAGAGACATATAGGGTTTCCATGCATAGAGCTCCTGCTGCTCTTGTTTTTTTGACGGAGTTGGCCCGAACTACGCTGAGCTTCAGAGAACTGTTTTTTAAAAAGGGGTCCCTCAGGGGAAGCTGGACTGTGAGGAAAACCAGACAGAGGAAATCACACCCAGTTGCGCCCATCTGGCTCCCTCACATCTGCATAGACATGATCTCTGTAAAAAAGTGGGCACACTTATGGCAGTAACATTGCGGTTGTTACAGACTTTGACTGAAACAAGAACATTTTAAGGAGTAGTTAAAGACAGAATATACACATATTTCTACCAAAGGCCTTCAACATGTTAAATTAAAGGACCTGCACATTAAAAACGCTCCTGTGTGTGTGAGATGAATGCCTTTCAGAAGTCAAAACAACTTTCCTAGCACAAATCAAAATAAGATGTCATATCAACACAGCAGAATAACAAGAGAGAATATATTTCTTCGAGATTTAAACAAGCTGTCGTTTATACATCTATTTTAGTAAAATGTCATCATCCCAAACCACACATTTCATATAAACCACAAATATTATAGATCGTGAAAGACAAAAGAGTAGATAATCACAACAGTGGCCGCTTTTGGACAAACACACTTCATACTTGAGTAGATGACTTCCAGATGAAAATGGGAGGCAATGACAGACTGTAGACGCCAATTAACCAGAGCCACTTGACAAGACGGTTGAGTCTGCCAATCACAGAGCCAACATCAAAACATAATGACGTAAAGACACAACTGCCGATGAATCAAAAGTTCAGATTTTAAAAGCCTTTTTACTATTTATGTAAACCTCAAGCTTCAAAGAAGGGAGATGGTTTGTACTGTATGGCAGTGTGTGTTTCTCAGGACAAATGAGTCAAATATGCAGTAGAAAACTTGTGAATATGACATGGAACACGTCTTATGTGATGAATAATAAGCATTTATTTAATCAGTAATAACCTACAGTTGTATACTTTAAACCATACAGACAAAAAAACATATAGCCATTCAGAAGCTGAAAGCTTTTATTTTCCCACAGGTGAAAACTTTTATTTTCACACCCTTAAAACTTCCTCAGAGGTGGCACAAAGGGCTCCACAAAGCCATAATTCATGTTTACGTTTCCTTTCCCCCCTGACACCAGAGGAATGTCTGGGTGTTTGGGTTCAAGCGTGCTTTAATGACACATGTCCAAAGAATGGACACTGGAAGGTAAATAGAAGGTCAGATATATATTCGAGGAAGGATATTCATGAGCCACAATTAACTTTCCAGTTGTTTGTTGAACTGGAGGGTCACACACACACACACACACACACACACACACACACACACACACACACACACACACACACACACACACACACACACACACACACACACACACACATACACACACACTGGCCCACTAAGAGCCAACATTAAGATACTCTGTCTTCAGGCGGCTCAGTCTGGTGCCATGGCTGCGGATGATGAGAGACAGCAGCTCGTGTTTATCTTTCAGTCCCAGAGAGACGTCTGTAGTTTCCCTCAGAGTTCCCCGGATGTCACTCACTTGCTTCATCATATTGCCGTTCAGCTGTTGCTCCTCTCTCAGCTCAGTCTCCTGACTTTGCTTAAACTTCACCTCCAGCTCCAGCAGCGACGTGTCCACGCTTGAAAACGCCTCGCCGATCTGCGACAGCTCCCGCTGGAGGAACTTTCCGTAGCTGTCCTCTCCGTCCAGGTCCAGCGCCACAGTCCGGCCGATGCCTTCCAGCAGCCGCGCCGCGTCCTCCGCCTGCAGCTTGGTGATGATGAAGTCTTCCCTCACGACGGAGTCCCTCTCTTCGGAGGCCCCACATGGATACACATCCGAGAATTTAAACAGCATCTGGCACTCCTCCGGGTCTACAGTCGCGTCGTAATCCCCGTCCGGGACAAAGAAGTGATGGAAAGTGCCATTGGAGATCTCCGGTTGGAGGGGCCCGGTGTAGGCGGCCGAGCACAACGACACAGATGTGACTATGATGAGCAGCAGTGGGACGGGATCCATTATGCACCTCCTCTCTCTCTCTCTCTCTCTCTCCCCCTCTCTCTCTGTCCAACAGCATCTGCACCAGCAGCCGGATCCAGCGCACAGTTTTCATCCTGACTCAAGTTACAAAGTCCCCCGTCACCTAAAAGGGGCAGTCCGCTTGTTTTTAGTCTGGAGGGCCCCCGGTGGCCCCTGCTTACTTCAGCCACACTTTCCAGCAAAGGTCGGAGGCAACAATAAAAACGTAGGCTGTTTCTTTTTGCCTTATATTATCTATAGAAGTTATCATTAACATACAACCATATTGTTATTTAATGAAACATTTTAGTATGTGCAGTTAACCAGGAGCTCAATTACCTGAAACCGTTTGATCTAATGTATGTCAGTACAAACAAACTAACATATTTAGATCTCATATCACTATCAGGGTTTGTCATCAAAATTTACGTTTTTCAAGGTCACCAAATGCTAACATGACATCTGAACATTTCCTTTATAAACCATTATTTAATATTCAAAGCCGGCCTGAATGCAATTTATATACAGCAGTGAAGTCAGAGTCTATACTTTTTATTTTGCTAACACATTTTGTAGGCCAAAAAACACTGCACCCAATACAATAACATATGTCCTCTGTTGTCTCCTTTTAAACAGTAAATAGGTATTAAAATATCTTTTAACAATGTGTAGTGATGAAGTGCATTTCAACAGAGTGATGCGCTTCTGTTCTGTGAGAGCGTAGTTAGAGCTCACTCTGATTACTTCACACAGGTGATTGCATTACTGCACGGAGGGAGAGTCCCCTGGGTTACATCCTGTCTTGGGTAATTACATCATCACAGGGTGGTCTCCGATACGGCTCTCCACATGCTAGCGAACCTCGCTCAAACTGGAAACATATGGCAAGCTGTAAACACAAGACTGGATATGGCTGGTTTTGTCCATCCATTCATGTTCCATATACAGTGTTTGGTGAAGCGGGGGGTTGAGTTTTTGTTGCCACACAATATGTCATATATAAATAAACAAAAGTGTTGGCAATAGTATATGAAACATCTGATTTAATCATAGAATGAAAAATCAAATATGTTTGATCATATTTGTAGTATTTGATAATCAGGAGTTGCTGTTCGAACAATTTTGGATTGAGAGCCACGGCCGACTCCTCAGACAATAGCAGAAGGATAAATGCAGGATTTACCTTGTCAACAGGAAGGATGAATGTCGGCAACAGCTTTGGAGTCAGTAGCGAACAAAACCAAGAGAGTATGCAGGCAGAAGTCCAAAACACTTGCTGTGATCAAAGACTTAAAAAAAGCCAGAAAAAGCCAGGAAACAAGACAAGAGAGCTGGAACACGAAGGCCTCGAGGCACAATCTCTCAGGAAACAAGCGCTAAAGGGCAGATACAGATTAATGGGAGCTGATGAGGGAATTGGAGGATGTGCTCAGGTGGGTGGAGGTCGAACGATGGAGGAGATGGTTATTTTTCAAAGCAGACATTTTCAATGTCACAGCAGGTGTAATTTATACCATTAACGATGGCTCTGCTTCATTAAGTGTATCGTTGAGAGAGCACACACAGTGGTAGGGCAAAGATAAATGGAGTGCAGCCCTTATTGATGACATTAATGACACCGTGTCAAAATGCCAAAATCATCATAGAGACTAAATATCTGTCTCTTTAGCTGCCAAATGTTCACCAGCTGGTCACTAACTGCCTCCCTGTGGTTTGGTGTTGAGGAGGTAGTGTACACTTTTCCAGTGGGATTTTTCCACTGAGAACAGCTGCCGATGTGGCTGGATGTATATGTCGCTGATTAGAGCGGCAAGAATGAACCAAAACAAAAAGTTGTGGATCAGACAATCAAAACATTGCGGTGAGAGATGTGTCAAGTGAATACTTCTGTGGGTTTGTCCCAATAAACAATCGATCCATACTGATTATCGCAGCGTTTTTATACTTTTGACATAAATTGCATTTATCTTGGAAGTTTGAGTCATGACCCAAAAGCCTTTTAAACCACCAAGGGGTCAACAATTTAAAAAAGTTAGCATCATGAAAGGTTTTATCAACACTGCACCACAACAGTGCAGTCAGAATATTCAGTACAAAGCTGTGGAAATATTTTTGCAATTGTATTTCAGAACTTTGAGTCACTATATAGTAGCATGTGTTGTTCATTTTATAACCTCTGTTGTATTGCTGTTGAATGAAGGATACAAGCAAAGACAGCTTGAGGTTTCCCGGCATGCGGCCTTTCACTGTTTCTTCTTCAGCAGCACACCTGAATAAATACAGTGTCTCTCAACATAAACACAGATAAAGTAAACTGACCGGCTCGCCAAAGCAGAGCGAGGAACAGCAGCGCAAAGCCGCCTCAAGCAGATGTAGCAACAGATGTGACAACAAATATAATTTAGAGGAGTTGGGAGGGATGTTCTTGTTGATCCTCTACTGTTCACTGTTGTGTCTGTATGTTTGTTTGTATGTGTGTGTGTGTGTGTGTGTGTGTGTGTGTGTGTGTGTGTGTGTGTGTGTGTGTGTGTGTGTGTGTGTGTGTGTGTCTGTATGGAGGCCTGAAGGCTGTAGTTTGGACAGATGCCTTTCAGATGGTGGTAATGTTTCCACACAATGCTGATCTGAGGGAGCATGAGGGCCGAGGGCCTGCAGGCTGTGTGGGAGGCTGCAGATACAAGAAGCCGACTCACATCTCACAGTGAACATTAATGACCCAAATTCATTTCAGGCAAGTTTTTCTGTCAGTTATTAGCAGGGAAGCAAGGTTTATTTCTGTAGCCTTTCTTTAAACCTCCTAATCAACAATCAATGTAAAAAGCACCCTGAGAGCACAAACGTCTGCACAGTCTTGTTTTGATATTGTAATAATATCTACAGTCAGGCTGAAGGTGGCAATACGTTTTGGAGGATATTTGCTGTAAATGCTGTCAAGAAATATTAGGACTCTATGCAAGGATGAATTTTTAAGAATTTAAAGTGAGTAATATCCCATTTAAATGAATCATGTTACTCAAGTCTACTTATCAGTAAAATGCAAATGTTGGAGGATTCCATGGTATGCCAGACTGATTTTAGGTTTTGCTGTAACTGCACGGTATATTAATATATTATAATGATATATAAGACATATTCAAGAGAAAGTGTCAGTTTTGTAAAATGAGCAACTTGGCAGCCAACATTTCTATACGCAGGAAAACACCATGGAATATTTACGCCTAAAAGTGAAGATAAATAATATTTATAGGAGATGCAATGAGAAAAATGATTTATTTGAAATGAATTAATCATTTTAGGAGAAGGAGAATTTAAGAAGAATTAGCTAAACACAATATATTCATAAATAGCTACATGGCGGCATCCCATGGTGGGCAAATTAGTTTGTATACAATACATTGTTCGAGAAAAAGCTTTTTTTAAAGTCACTATTGTGCACCAATGTTTAAAAATCACACACACTGAAGCAGAATAAGTATTTTGTTCCACTGTCAGAAACACCAATAGTCTAATAATTCAATACAGCCACTATATATCAGTTTGTTCTATCTTTCAACTATAGTATTTGTCTCTCTCTTCCTACACACATGAACCACAGCTGAATGATGACAGAAGACCAAACGCTCACCATTGTTTAAAAGCAATAAGGTCGCACACCTTCTGAAAAGTGAGCACTACAAATGGATCCACTGGAAATGAACCCGCCGAAGGTTACAGATGTAAATTAAAAAGTGCAAATGAGAGTGGATGTTTTTCATCACTTTCCTGTTATTAAATGGAAATGCCAAATTACTCTCTTTGCTCTCAACTTTGACACCACCTCCAAGAGAGATGTGTGTGTGTGTGTGTGTGTGTGTGTGTGTGTGTGTGTGTGTGTGTGTGTGTGTGTGTGTGTGTGTGTTGGACTCTCTCTTGTAGAGAAACATCAACAGTTAATGTGTTCAATGAACACATAATCCAGAGATGCATCATGCTTAGCCTCTGAATCTGTTCGTACACACTGACTATACAAATATGCAAAATTGTCTTCAAAATTAAGTCTGAAATATAAAAAAAACTGTGTTTGTTATTATGTTAAGAGGATAGTTCTTTGTTTGCTCTTCACTTCTCAGGATTATGTCCCTCAGCCTCCCCACTCTGCTCATCATACTGTTTAGCATTATGTTGTTTGCTCCAATAATAAATCCTTCCTGTGCAAAACAAATGTGCAACCTTTTCCACGTCTGTTGACATTAAGTGTTCTGTTGTTGTTTAACTGGTGATTTCCAGCCTTTCAGGACTGCTCATGGTTTTAAGTGGCTTTTCTACACGATTCGTCGTTTAAAGGGAGGATGTTGATGACCAAACAAACCAGTTAATGACGCATTGTCACTCAGCAGCACTGTGGTTGTAGCATCAGTGTCCTCACATCAGCAACCTCACAGATGTGTAATTTTCTCCAATAACTGGACTAACACGCATTTGTGTATACACAAAACCTGCTTAATGCTATTTACAGATTAAAGCATAATATGAAGCAGCAGGTCCCGTGTCCTGAGGTGGCCTCAGGACAAGATGGTGGATGAACTTGCAGGTGCTTTACTCTGAAGCAGCTTGTTTACTCTGATTGCACCCATGGGAGGAGAAATTGTACCAAAAGAAGAAAAAATCTTTTCCGATTTATAAGGGAACAGATATACATAAATTAGGCAGATGTTGCATGATTTTCTATAATACTTATTAATACTTACTCCAAGAATCTCACCCCTCTTTCACCCAGCGAGACATTTTACCACCGTGCCTGCTGTACTGTACTTTTTTGCCCCAAAAAATGGTTATTGCTTCAAATTGACGAGTTAATGCGAAAGCTGATTTTTGTGTTTCCCTGCTCTGCGAAAGTTAAACAAGGCTTTCTACATGTGCTGTCAGTTTGAATTCTTAAAACTCATCTTGGATAAACTTCATATGAGCCCGTAGACTCAAATACAATTCATTGATGAGAAATGCACTGACAGCCTGATAACAGGATGTAAGGAAAGTATATTCAGTTAACACGACTTGACAAGTCTACAGACATGCTTGTGGCTCTGTGAGGCAATACTTAGGCAAAGCGGGGGTTAGCGGTGAATGCTAGCATCAACATGCTAACATGCTGATGTTAAAGGCACACCACTTAAATGAAGAATTCCAGTATGTTATTTCCACGGCCTATATTTCAGTTTATAATAATGAACATAGGCCACTCTCTCTCAAAGCCAGAAACCAGAGAAGTAACTGTCAAACAGTGTGTGATGCCAGGAAGCATAATGCTGAATAAGACACTGATTTTTATACCCAACTTAGATTTATTCTATTTCTCATGAATATCTACAAAATGCCATGACAGTCCATTCATGTGTTGGCACTCAGAAAATTAAATGTCAATGTCACGGTGGGAAAGGGATCAATGAAGTCAGTGGGGTTCAACCTCTGAGCTCCATAAATATCTGCACTAAACGCCAGGGCAGTCCATCTAATAGCTGCTGAGATGTTTCAGTATGAACCAAAAGAGTGAACCGACCAACAGACCTCCAATGCCAGCACTAGAACCACATGCCATTTAATTTAAACATGTTTTGTCATGAATGTTCTGTTCATTTTAATGTTGAAAAATGTTGGACACCGTTTCTTGCATCAAGCTAGAGGATTTATTGTGGCCAACCGTGTTGTGACTCTTTTGTCCTCTGCTCCCTGTCTTGTTTACACCTTGGTGCTGTTGGATTTATGCACCCATTCTCAGTGGGCCAACTGATTACCTTCCCAACCTGCACTGTAAATCTCTGCTGTGCTATATGAAACACATCAGTCAGCTGAAGGTGCTCCTAGAGACCAAGAACTAATGTCTGCAATATGTACGAGAGGGAGAGTGGTTAACATAACTGATATATGAAGCTGTGGTTGGAATGTCTCTGGAAAACTGCTCTGTTCAAAATGTGATTAACGCCACTTCTGATTTATTTGTAGACAGAGAGCTTGAACTTTGGTGCCCTGCAGAAAGTCCCCCGACTGCTACATATATGTGCAACTGAAGGAGAGAATAAATTCAGTTTTATAACGGAGCATCTTTCTTTTTGCAGGAAGCAAAATATGAACAAAACATATTTACTAGCATGAACAGTTTTTTTTAAATGTTTAATCATTAAAAAGTAGGATGAATTTTGACCACTCTCAGCACAGTGGAGCAATGTTTTTATGTGTGGGTCCCAGTTTAGTTTGTTCCTGCTCTATGTCACAAAAGAAAAGTGATGTAATAATACATCAGTAACAGTGGCTCTTGATATAAGTGTTTTTGATATTTTGAGTACATTTAGCTGTTAATACTTCTGTACTTCAACCAAGTAGGATTTTGAACGCAGGTCTTTTTCTTGTAATTAAGCAGTTTACATTGTTATATTCCTTATTTTACTGAAAGAAACAGTTTGAGTACTTTTTCCACCAGGAAGTAGCAGCTTGTAACATATATTAGCTTTTTGTGTTGTTTTGCCTCAAATTATTTATTTTTGTTTATAGGTTCCATCTTTTGCGCATACTTTGCCTACAGATATACTTATTCAGCATCCCCTTTATATTTTTCCCAATACCACACAACATATACTTCCCTTAATATGGAATGACAGCACTAAAATATAGTAATTTTCCATAGGACCCAACAGTGAAATGTGAAAGCACAGCTTTTTAGTACATATGTTGGTCAAAGAGGTGAAAGGAAATATCTTGGTGTGGGTATCCAACAGTAAGACAGAACAAAATAAATAATAAAAGTATTAAACATGTGTCATCGGGGCTTAAAGTAAACCATTTCATGTGAGTTTAGATCTCATGACATGAACGGAAAAGCAGTTCGAAGTGAAAGCTCAGCAGCAGTGGCAGTCTTAATGTAGTGGGAACCATTACTCAAATAGTAGGTTTGTGATAGAAACATTCTTTTTAACAATATGTTATATAAACGTTCTTTGGTAAGAAGATTTGTGGTTTGTGATAATAGCGAGGGGGAAAAAAATAAAACCGTCTCTGCACTCCTCTGTGCTCTGGTTTGTTCCGTTTGCGGATTTAGTTTAACTTGAATAGTCATGAAGATAATATCAGCCAGACCCAGAGGCTGTTTTTTCTTCTTCTGTTGTTTATATCTTAATAGTAACACAAATGAAGAAAGCATTTAAAAGATACAATCCATGATTTATTACAGAAAAGTGATATCCAAATGATTTTATGTTACATTATTTTTATACATTTCAATATGTTTTTACATGTAAACAGGAATGAAGTAAACAATGTTATTGATACACTTCATGTTACGACTGATACCACCCGATTGTACAGTTAAATATAAGGTCTAACGTCACTGTGCTTCAACGTCAAGTACAAGTCAAGCACAATCCTATTAGGAGGCATAGCATAGAACAGAAAGCTTAATCCCCCCGTAGACTGCTATATTTTCAGAGATGTGCAAGGTCATGCCATTATTACTTATTATGCAGTACCCATATTGTGCTATCGCCAACAGCAGAAGGCATGAACCACTGTGCAGCATTTATGTTCGTGAGAAGATGAACCATTGCTCTCAGAGAGGAGAGGATAACAGGAAAAAGATTAGTAGCTGGTTAAGTCAAACAGCCAAGGTCAAATTAATTCATCAAATTACCCATATCCCACTAGGTTAAACAGAACTCTAATTCCCTTTTAAATATTCAAACAGGGCAAATCGGATTCACACGTTCAGTTGTATCAGACTCTCCTTGAAATTCAGTCCAGGTCAGATTATATAAATCATTCTGGAGTCTAAACTGTTACTTAGAAAAAACTCTTACAGTTTAAAATGTTGTCACATCAAGAAACATCGTGTCTTGTTTGGACTTCTGAAAAGGATAAACACTGAAAAAGGGAGGTGATATGTTTAAGACGCTGTTAACAAGTTGACAGAAGTTAGCTCTGCTCAAAGCAGGCGTTAGGTCATGCATACTCCACAGTACACACGTACCAGTACATCAACATCTGCATCTGTTCAAAACTCTCAAGGATAACAACATGCATAGATTTTCAATGTTCACGTAGCAAGGAAGATATTCTGAAAACCTGGACTAGTTGTTTTTTTGGAATGTGATTTCAAAACAAATATCTCTCATGTGAATGAAATGATTATGATCAATGGATTGAACAATATGACCTGGAAGCATCATTACTTCTTACTCAACGACCTGCATCATATGTCTCCATAACGAACTGTGTGATTTCTGATCTGCTCTAATACACTTACAGTGATTATGCAAAGAAAAAGCAAACACGCTTTTAACTGTGATTCTGCATCATGGTCATGCAAAAATATATATCTTAAAAAGCAGGACACCTTTGATAGAATCTTGTAAAATATAAAACATTCAGAGGACACCTGAGAAATGTGGACGTTACTGTGTTTATCGGAGGGTGAAAACAGGGGAACTCATACTGGTAGCACAGAATTAAAAGTATAAAAACATCACATGCATCATAAAATGTATACAAAGAACAGCAAAATAAACAAATAAATAATATGCAATTTTTGTAAAATGATAAAAACGTTTTTTTCATTGGTCTGCAATGCATTCAGGTTAGCAATGCTCTTTATCTTCAGTTGTTAGATTGCTGTAACTCTCATGTATACT
Organism: Taurulus bubalis; assembly: GCF_910589615.1. Taxonomy (NCBI): domain Eukaryota; kingdom Metazoa; phylum Chordata; class Actinopteri; order Perciformes; family Cottidae; genus Taurulus; species Taurulus bubalis. The sequence continues at coordinate 18,077,898 of NC_136597.1, read as the reverse complement.
AAATATTATTTCCTATCATATGATCAACGTGACCTCCACTCATCCTCAAAATACAACACACCTCATTAATGCTGTTCACTCAACAACTCTCCTTCTAAACATGAAATTATTAAGACTCTGACTCAGCCCCACAGATGGATATGTCGCGTGTGCTGCCTGTTTTCCCTGCGTTCTCCAAAACATCCTGCTCCACGACATCGTGACTGACCGCAATAAAAGGTCACAACTCTGCATTCAATAAAACCTAATTTCCGATGTAGTATGTTGGTGTTCTTTGTGACTGAGGAACAGTGGATGGATGTTTTTTGCAAGCTGAACATCCAAGCCACAAGTATGTCTAAGTCATCCAAGTTTCAACCACGCTTCAGGGCTTCCAACAACAAATGAAAAACAGGCCGCAAGCACAGAACGGAAGAGCATATTTGCGGCTCCTGCATGCGAGTGTGTGTATACATTGTTCATGAAGGGAGTCACATTACAACGTACACCGTGTTTCAGAGCCATTAGCTGAGACCGGAGTAGGTAGTGTGGTGTGACTCACATCCAAAACAAAAAAAAGAGTTCAGAGAGTTTACAGAAGATCACACAAAAAGACGACGAGAGAGAATATTCTTTGCACTTGAAATAGGACGTGCAGCACAAACAGGCACACGTGATGTTGGTGACACAATTGTGATGCGCACAACTGTAGGCACAATCAAATCTCACTAAGTTCACATTTCCTCAACTCAAAACAGCCAAGCTCAGCAGTAGCACAAACGGAGATTACCACACAGCTCACAGCGAGTACAGACACACGTGAACCAGGCATCAAGACACGGCCTTTTGTCTATCAAAAAGGTACAAAACAATATTACCATGCACTTTATATAATGTCATAGAGATTTATTTGTCCAATGTACTGAATGGATGTTCACAGCCTCCACAATGAATGCTGTTGTTATTATTTTAGTTTTTTCTCGCTGCAAATATTAATCAGCATGCTTCAGGGGCGATATACAGTCGCTTTGCAAGAACAGTGTCCATAGTATTTAGGAGCCACATCACCAGAATCTCTTTTGCAACAAGAAACGCTGCATGTAGCTCCGTCACATACAGTATAACCGGCAGAACGGTGGCTCTGCTGAGGCTCACGTGAGAAAAACACGACCATGCTGCAAGCTGCACCAAACAGAGTCAAAGCGGAGTGCTAGCTGCCACACAGAGAGAGTGCAGGGTGGGTGCCAAAAGTGAACAGTGGTGATCTGCAGCCCTTGATCTGCATAGTAAACATTACAATTGCACAGGTTTCCCAAACAGCACACAGACCCAAGGGCAACCTGCTGGATGGAGCCAGGTGAGGCATCGGGACGGGGCAGGAGAGAGTCAGAGCCTGAAACCAGAAGCAGTGCCAACGCTGGACGTGAAACAGATGGCGAGGGAGTGGTCAGGTTCAGAGCCTGGAGGGGAGGATCTGGTTACAGAAGAGGGTGTCTTTGGTGTACAGAATCAGCCGAGTGAAGCCAAAGTCTCTAAGCTACAATACATAAATAAGCAGGCAGGGAGAGGTTGTGCTTGTGAGTTGAGGGCTGTGCGGCATGAGGTGGAGACGTGGGGTAAAAGCTAAGGCCATTCATGGTGATAACGCCGTCCGTTCTTCTTCCTCTCTTTCTGCAGGTGCTCCAGTTCTGCTTCGTAGATCATCTCCTGCATCAGATACTTTTCCCTCCTCATACGATCACAGAGATCCTTAGGCATGTCCGGAATGAGGTACGCTATGAAGGACTTGATCCCATACACCAGGTGCTGTGGGAAGCGTTAATCATGTATGAATTATCTTTCTACAAGACTACACTTTAGTTGCCAGTATTTGCTGCACCATTCAATAAAAATGCAAAGGTTAACACTGAACATTATGTGCCCTATAATGTGTATCTTATGCCAGATTTTCCTCACTATAGAAATTATTGCAGAGGGGAGCGTTGTTAGGGGACAATCTTGTTAACCTTTTCAGAAAAGAAGAAGAAACATCATAATGTCTTTTTTTGTCTGGACCACCATGTCATTTGGGAATTATTTTCTGCTTTTTTTTGATGAAATTCCTCACGCTTCTGTAGCAGCAAGATCCAATTAAAGCATTAAAACCACTTAAATCCAGCGTGTGAGGTTTTCACTGGCCAAGGACAGCACATAAATCATTAAAACTAAAAACAAATATGAATCTTCAAAACATTCTGCAGTTTCAACGACTTTTGAAGACTTAGGGAATTTAGTTTTTGCAGCTTGCCTTGCTGGGAAACACCCAAAAAAGTAATTACCTCAAAGACGATGATGAAGGCCAGTCTGGCAGCCAAGACGTGCCAGAACTGCAGGGTGAATTTGTACGGCTCCTTGCTCCAGGGCGGCTCTCTGTAGTCTCTGTACCTGCAGTACGACGACTGGGTGCTGTTCTCATCCTTCATATCAAACACAGACAGGCTGCTCTCCACGTAGCCTTGCAAACATCTGAGGGAGGAAAGCAGAATCGTTCATACTATAAACACCAGCCACTCTGCCAGAAATGTCTACAGTTTACACATTATATTAAGTACTTACTCATCCTCATAGTGGCGTCCCTTGTCCACACACGGGCCATATTTGAAGGCGAAAACAAAGCGGGGGATGTAGTCTGAGGTGATGGCGATGACGAAGGCATTGGTGATGACTGCCAGCACGCCAATACCTTCAAGAATCCCATGCCAGATACCTGACCGACAAACATCAGGAGAATTAGGATTTTTCTCTACTTAATAAAATGAAAAACTGTAATTTTTACAGTTTTGGGCTGTCTTGTCTTAATATGCTCACTTTCCTTCATTGTGGTTAATTTACTTCGTTTCAGTTAATTATTTACCCAAATACCAATTTCCATCCTCCAGACACACACAGACACACACACACACACACGTATATATATATATATATATATATATATATATATATATATATATATATATATATATATATATATATATATATACATACGTGTGTGTACAGCCATAAGCAAGGGGTTTGTGAAATGTGTTACTCAAAATACAGCATTCTTTTGGGCTGCATTAAAATAAAGTCTATAAAGACTTCTGTACTGTCAGAGAAGAAAAATAATCCCTCTGACTTTTTTGAATTAAATTAATCTTTGTATGATCCGTAAATGTCAGTTCAAACTAAAAAGAAGAACTGAAACATAATGTGTTCATTACAGCTGAAAATTGTTCGGGGGGGGATTGTTCCTTTAATTACAGGGCAGCATGCCACAAGAAGCCTTTGGTCATATATCATATGTTGACTGGAGGGTGCTGTTTGTGATCATATGGGGAGATGGGTTGGCGAGGCGCAGCATATTGTGGTACAGACGCAGAGGATGTGGGAACAAATCTATCTCCATAGGATGGATAATGGAAAGTGTTTGTTTCCCCACAATGTATTAATGTTGGAAAAAAGTAGCTTTAATCTAAAAATACAACAGTCACAGTGTGAAAGCCAGAGAGGAGGTGTGGGGTTAGTCAAAGATCACGCTGACCTATGTCAGTGGCTCGGGCCGGCATGGGCCTCCTCCACTGAGTGACAAACTTGTAGGCGTCAAGACGAATCTCAATAATGTTGTTGAGGAGCGCCAGGAGAGGAGCCAGCGGGAACGCCGCTACAAAGATGGTGGTGAAGCCAAACTGGAGAACTGCAGAGGGAAGATCGTCTCAACTTGGTCTCAAACAATGTATATACTTTGATGTATTTACCTTCCCTCTTCCGACAAATATAACACAACAAAAATTATGTAATGTTTTACCCATTTCGAGGTATTCGTCCACCAGTCCATGGGCGTTCATCGGCTGCAGATTCCAGTCTTTGTCCCACTGTGGAAGCTGGGCTTTACTCTCTACATTCGGCCCTCCACCACCTATTTTTTTCATTTTCCTACGAGACCACCAGTTCTGCAGCAAACTGAAAACGTAGCGAGTAGCGAACTGTCAATTATTTCTGACAATTCACTGAGCACTGCAGGAAGCCTTTTACTAAGGCCCATACAAGAGAATCTGATGCGTTTCTGCAGGAGAAAAGCTTTTTCATATGCTAATCATGTAAAGGACAAAACATATAGAAATTACATTAGTATTGTAAAATGCACAGGAAATTACAGGATTCATAATTTTACATACATTAGCTTTTTCTAATAGTTCATAGAGAAATAATGATTATAATACAATGTTACTCACGGATAACCGAGTTCCATGAAGTTGTTCCATATTTGTTTGAAGAACATGATGACTCCCATTTGCAGGCAAAGATCAATCAAACAGCCACTCGGGTGACACTGAGAAAAATATGTTGAAATAACAAAACTGAAACATCCATAGTTCATGCCTGATCATTCAAAGCCAACCAATGAGCGTATCTTGCCATACATTTCATCCAGTTCTGTTTCTTGATCATTACATTCAAAATCCCACCAATTATGTGGGAGATTAATGGTTCACATACAGACAAATCATAAAAGATGGATCGGGTGACAATTTTAAATATATGTTAAAACAGAAGGCAATAATCAGCCCACTTATGATGATGCCTAATGCACTTACCTCCTCCAGTCTCCATCGATTAAAGAGTTTATTGTATTTTCCAGGCCTGCCAGCAAACCTGAACAGATATTAGCAAAACTAATAAAGTCTGAGCTGAAAAAAAAGACACTTAAGATGCTAATTATGTCCGATAAACACCAACTTGGTTACATTTCTAATCAAGGCGGCTGAAACATGAGGTCCAAAAACACAACTGTACAGTGAGGAGGGAAAGGAAAAGAGTCTCGGCAGAGAGATTGAAACAAAACGTCTTTGCACAATCGCTCATTCAATTTATTGTAAACAGGAACTGTAGAGTTCATGGCAGGCAGCCTACCTTCCAAGAAAGAAAGCGATGTAAAATGTGGAGCTGTTCAAATTTACAAACTGGAACAGGAACATCTTCAGAGAAAAGCTGTTCTCCCACTCAGAGTCTGTCCGTGGATGCTCTGAGGGGGGACAAACAGAGGTAGTTTTGAGGTGGACATGGAGAAAAACTATACTTGGGAGGCAAGAAATAATGAATGTATAGATGCCTGCACATGTGTACAACGCTCACCTAAATTTGTCAGCAGATAGGCCACCTTTTCATACACCTGGCAAGATGATAGTACTCGTAAGCATCAACAGGGAAAGGGTTGAGGAGGATAATGATCATGAAAAAGAGAGGGACAGGAAGCTCAGCAAAATAAGTATTTCTGGCTGTGGATGTGACATTTCCTGGAACAAAGTTCTAAATAAATGTTTCATGAAACATTTGTTGGACAGAATATGTAAACGTGCTAGATGATGCTTGTCCAGACACCCACCACATTGAGAGACATGATGATCATAAAGTTGATGCAGACGCCAGTGCCAGAGGTGGCAAACTGCCAGTTCTTCTTTAAAAATGTCCAGTCGAAAGAAGCAAACTTCTCCATTGCAATGAGACGGAAGACCACCACGGCAAACACTGCTGTGAGAACGAGGGAAATCTAAGCAGAGATGATGGACAGAAGAAAGCACAGGGTAAGTACAGCAAAGTACAGGGTTTTATATGCATGTGTAGAGGAATTTTTAATCTTATAATGCACCAAAGGGGTTACCTATTAACTATTCAGGTAAACAAAACACTCATCATTTAAATGTAATCAGTCAACAGGAGAAATTAGGCCACCAGAAAGGCCAAATCTAGAATATCCTCTTAATACTGTTTTCATCCAGCAGGGGGTGATGTTAAGCCACTTCCTGGTACAACACAAACACTCCAAAGGTGGCACACACACAAAACAACGTTTATCTCACTCTGAGGCTGAATCCCAAAAGGGGAGATTATTCAAAGATCAAAGGGTTTACCATGAAGAATATTCCGGACACAGACACCATGAGCCGGCTGAGTTTGTCTGAGAAAGGCTGGAAAGGCTCAGGCTTGCCAGAGATGGGGTTAACTCTCTCCACCCTGGAGTACTTGGCTTCAAACTGAGGCCTCAACTCCTCCTGATTCACAACACACAATCCAGTATCAGCTATTGAACGTGTATTCATCTTCATGGTATGTCAGGTAATCAGTATCAAGTTTAAAAGACAAGAACAACAATTGTGTGGTAATGAAATTATGTTGATCTATTTGAGGATATTGCTGACGTACCTCCTCCTCCTCCCAATCGATGAGATCCCAGTCATAAGTCAGTTCTGCCCTCCTCCTTTTCCAGAACTCAAGAAATACTGTGGCTGCAGAAGGGATCAGGAATCAACCTATTATTGATCAACTTTGATATGTAACACACAGTATGAGTGATAATCACGTGACTGCAGAAGGACATCCACTGGGGACACGGTGCAGAACCAAACACCAGATATTCTGAATAAAACACAAGCTGTTGTGATGTTGGTGGCCTATTGTGGAAATTCATTACAGCCATCAGTTCACAGACTGCTTAGTTTCTGTGGAGATGTTAAGGAAGTAACAACATGCAGCAAATATGCTTTATTTGTACAATGCATCCCCCCAAAGTCCCATCTTGTCAGGCAAGCTCCATTTTGTGTTGAAAGACTTCAAAAGTGTATCTTCCTGTGGGCAGAATTCCCTCTGGAGGCAGCGTTTCCTTTGTGTCTGACTCTATTGTGACTTGAGCTGCACACTACACCATCATTTTCTTATTATACATGCATAAAACCAGGAAAAAAAGGCTTTTGTAAAGGCTGAATGGCTTCAGAAATCACCTCAAAATAAACATTTATGGGGTCCAATATATGTGGGAAAATGTGCCTTAGTAGCATAAGTGCAAACAGAGTGACAGGCGGACCTCAGTGGGGAAGAACAGTGCAATCATGTATGATCTGTTATGGACAACACACTGTAACATTAGACTGGTGACTCAGCGCTTTTGTCAGTTTTCATTAGATGTACATATTAAACACATGTGTGATTTTGCAGCAGAGGGAAGAATGTATAATGAAAATGGACATGAGTATCCAAACAGTGCTGTGCAGCCTTAACACAACACAACCCTTTTATACATCTGAACATTTAAAATGTGATTGAGCTAAAAAATAATTGATTAATCAGTGAAAAGAAAATACCCTTCAACTGTTTTAATAATCAAGTCATTGTTAAAGAAACACCTCAGTCTCAGTTCCAATTACTCAGTTATGAGAACTTGCTGAATTTATTTTTCATATTTGACAGTAAACTGAATATTCTAAGGTTTTAGACTGTTGTTCAGACGAGATAATCAATTCCCCCATCACCGTGGGCTTTCAGACATTTTTTAATATTTTGTAGCATTATTTTGTCTCCCTGATTAATCAAAAAAATAATCATCAGATGAATTGATGCCAATCAACATCGCTACATGTGCATCACATGTGTTATTTGTATACATTTAAAGTAAAATTAATGGTTCCAGTGAAGAAGATACATTCAGAACACACAAAGACATTGTAGTCTTAAAAAGCCCCAGTGTATGAACGCTCATTCAGAACAACTTTGACTGCTGTTCAGATGTCGAAGTCTAATATAGCTCGACCCACTTTTGTTTTAAAAGAGAGAAAAACAGCCTTCTCAGATGCCTACATTTGGTCCCCTGGGCTCACCAATTTCACATCTTAATCTTGAGTCGAGCTGGAGTGCACTTGCTCAGTGGCGCAGTTACTTTGGTCCACATTGCCAAAAGCCAGAGCTACAGCCCTCAGTCAGCGATGCTGGCTGGACCTCCCTCGGCTCTACGGCTCCGCTTGGCCTTCATTTAGCCCAGACTCGGAACACAATGTGCCAAATGTTCCCTGTGGGCTCAGGTGGTTATTTACCATGCTGGCAGATAGATTAATCTTTGCCAGACACTGCTCACACTCTACATATATATTATAGCTGTGGGAACCATAGCTGCATTATACCGCTATCATGGTGCAATTCTGCAACGTTGACAGCGGAACGATACCGTCTCCCCCTGAAGAAATGTTTCATTATCTGACTAATTACACTGGGAGTGTGTGTGCAGACGGTCCAACAGTAAAACTTGCCCACGATTTATTCGATGACTAATGTATTACAGAGTGAAGATCTTCTGTATTTGCACTGCAGACTGTTTACTGTGTATTTGCACTGCAGAGTGTTTACTGTATTGAATTCTCGGTTGAAAAGATTAATGTGTTTGGAGGAGTTGAGTGGAGAGTGGAAGGACTGACACAATAGTGTCAGTCCTTCACAAAAAGGGACAACAACAAAATAAACAGCCTCTACCTACCCCAAATAGCCATGAAGATGGCAAAGAATACAGTGCCGCCATTATCAAACAGATGGGTCACCTAGAAACACAAGCACACGAAGGGCTGCTCTGAAAAAGGGATTCATGAAATGGAAGCTTCACAGATGAAACTGAATTAAGACATAGATTTATTTTCAATTTCAACAGCTTTCCTTTTTGTCAAATGTCGGAACAAGACTTCAGAGTCTAATCGTGAATTTTACATTTCTTACAGGAATAGTCTAACATAATATTGGAGTTTTAGCCTTGGATAGAGCCAGCAAGCTCTCTCTTGCTACACCAACGGGTTCAACCATTACTTGCAATATCTGGAAAGCTAATGTTTCGAAGGGTGGCAGTCGCACTGCAAAATACAACACAACCAACTTGTTTTATCAATATGTTGCTAAATTAAACACGGGTAACGACATCGTAACTGAACAAGCCGGATCAGATCAGTGCGTCCCTATAATTCCCTGACAGTGACGAATGAGATTAGATAATCCTTATACAATATCAAAGTGTATTCCCACAAATATCTAACCAAACCTTTAATTCAAGAGTTTTTTTTTATAAAATACAATCTTATATATTTTCAACACTTTAAAATATAGTTTTTCAAATACGTAATTTTTGATCCATTCAACAGACAACTTTAAAACTCTCTAGTTTATTGGGTGATTTTTTGAGAGGGAAGAGTTTTTGAACCTAGAAATATTTGTAAAAGGTTTTTAAGCGTGCGTAGAAGAGACTGAGAAACTCGGACTGGGACTACGGATGAATACCAGAACTGCACGGACCTTTGCGTAGACACAACTGTCACTGAGGTTCCACGGATGACAGGTTTCCTCACACATACGACACATGGTGGTGGTGTAGGCTTCACAAATCTCTTTACTGGTGAGACAACGAATCAGGAAAGCAACAATAAAGAATATACATGTTTTTAAATACACATTCTGCATTCTATCAATTCAAGAGAGTATTTGCATCTTATATGGTACGCTGCAGATAGTGTGAACTGACCTGACTTGACTGGAGTCCATCGTGAAGAGACCATAGAGGAAGACAAAAACGCCGACAAGGGCGGCAGGGATCAACATGCCGGTGTACCAGCCCAACCACGCAAAGTAAAGACCAATTTTCTCACCAAAGTACCGCCTGGGAGAGAGAAGGAGAGACAGTGTGGTCAGATTTCCCCAATGAACTGTGTTGACTGGTAATTAAACCTGACCATGTTCACCGTGAAGTGGTTGTAGCGGCCTAGTGGAGAGACTGCTGGGATGAGTATAATGCTGTGGTGGGAACTTAATCAATATCTGTATCTGCCTCCTAAACCACTGCTGTCAGGGTGCCCTTGACACTTATTCCAGACACTCCAGTAAAGCAGCTCAGCGGTAATTAGCTGTAATGAGGCAACTCCCAAGTGTTTATTCAAATCTCTATCAACATTGAAGGACATGGCTGAGGAAAAAAAGAGTCGGTATGGTTAGATGCACACTAGTATCCCAGTGGTGGTTCCTGGTTTAAGGATCAGGGCTGATGCCCACTTGGCTTATCACTGCGAGCGAGCTCTTTCACACAGTGTTCACATTGCCATTTGATAGATTGTTGTTATAAAATATTGATTGTAGCCACTGGGATCGCTACCTTGGTGTGAACAGTTTGACAAAATCTCTAATGGTTGACAAATTCATATCATCTCAGGAGACAATTAGCCCAGTTCAGCATGAGAGCTGGATTCAGCTCTGTGATGTCAATTTCCTCATCTAACTCTTGGTGAGAACGTGAATAACTGTATTCCTTGTCACTCTAATGAGAAGATTAAAACACAGAGGTGCAAAGACAGCCAAATACTTCAGTGGATTCATACTTCCACAATTCCTCAAAGGTTGAAGTTAAAGATGCGTGTTACGAGACTGAGAGCATTTCTATTGCCTCCCAATGGCTCTCAACTTGGCGACGGGGCTCACAGCTAACGGTGCCAAAAGTGCAAACTACGGCAAAAGTGCAGACAGTGCTAACAGTGTTTACCTTAAGTAAAAACCAAAGGGTGGGTGCTACCCTTCCACGCCGACGCTGTCGGTTGGGATGGTGCTGTCAGCTGTAACCACAATATAAGAGAATTGCAGAGTGGCCATGAACTGCTAGTGGGGCACGCTAACGTGCACTACATGTACTAAAAGCATGCACGGCCGGGCTGGCTATGTCAACAAAGGAAGGAGAAGCTCGAATAACAACACACACATAGGAACAGCTACTTCATTATCTGCCTAGGTAGACTTTTCTCCACTGTGTCTTTACATAGCAAATAGTAGTTTGTTGCTGTATTAATGCTCTGAATGTCGTATATCGTTCAGTCCAGAAATATCAGACATATCAAGATGTCTGGGAACGATACACAATCCTGTTCAGGCAGCAGACTGTGATCAGATACCTGGATATCTTTTAAATCAGAGGGATGGACAACTGAGTCTATGTTCTATTTAAACAAACCAGAACAAAGCTCATCCCCAGGACACTAGAGCTTAAGTTAGTGTCCAACAGCAACAACTTGTGTTGATTACCTGATGAGGTCCAGAGGCTGGTATTTGTACCACATTCCCCAGCGGGCCCAGCGCTCATACAGAAGATGCCTGTGGTTCTGGGCCCCGTGCGTCTTAATTGGGTGTCTGCTCTTGTGACCACCCTAAGGAGATGAAGAGAAGGAAACTCTTGATTGCAGAAGGAATTTTACAGTTTGACAATTTTTAAATCCCGACAGATTTTCAACACAACTAATAATCTTCTCACCTCATGAGGAGGAAATGCAGCCTCATATGTGTTGTTGCCCAATAACCGGTTGATACCTACAGTGGAATAAACCATGGCACATTAAAAGGATGCAGCTAGAAAAGCAGAAGGACACCGCATTAAAAATTCAGTCCCAGTCATGACAGCGAGAGAGGTCAAATGAGATATTCATTTAAACCCACTTTTCTACAGTCATAACAATCTACCGCATTATGTAACAGACAAGCTGCATTAGACAAGCCCATTAGAGGCTTATAACACTCAGGTTAGAATTTCAAATAGCTGCAAATGTTTTGCTGGACCATAATTACTTGGTTTAAAATGACTCAATCCCATAAAGTGACTGAATTGGCTGCAGCTACTTTACTGTATGAGACAGTAGTGAATGAAATGTTATATTTCACAGGACAATAGTGCCTTCATTTGCATTGTTATCCCCCGACTGAAACTGTAGACAGTGAGAGCACAAGCAGGGAGGGGTGGATTTAAAAAGGATTTTCCACTCTTGTGGTGGAGCTGGTCTTATAAAATATGAATGTGAAATCTGTTCCAGCCCTTTAAAGGCCAAACTTTAATCAGCAAAACATATCTGTGGCAGTCAGACAAGATAGTAGATGTGAGAGTGGACGGGCAGTTTGGTAAGTGCTGATACCAAAAAGACAGAAGGATAGAAGAGATCAGCCACAATTTGGACGACAGCAACAGCTCAGCAGCAGCTCACATTTAAATTATCCCACAAAAGAACAAAAAACAAATGCATAATTCCCTCGACACTAATGTGACACTACTAGAAATATTGTTTAGTATGTGAGGAGCAACAAGGGGAAAAGCAGCAAGCGTAGTGCCTTACCTATCTTTAATTTTCCATCCTCATACTTGGTGCGCTGCAGCACATGATGAACTATTCGGCTTCTGGTGGAATTGGAGAAGAAGGTCCCTCGATTGTTGATAGTGAAGCTGGAAATTAACGGGACATTCAGTTATTCATCATGTAACAATCAATATGATCCAGCCACAGATTTTAATGGGAGCTGAGCTCATAATGATGCAAAGCTCATTAAAACTCAATCTGTGGGTTTGTGTTCATTCTAGTAGCATCGTTATTTTAAAAAGAAACGTCAATGCTGACAAGCGAAGGAAAAGTGGAGATGATTCACTGACAAATGAGATGATGAGATGATGTCTTTCTTCAAAGTTTCTTAAAAATGAAAAAGAAAAAACAGGACGGAACGGTGGAGAAATAAGAATTCATGAATATCTGCCGCTGTATTTTAATATCTTATTTATGATCAGCTTGTCTTTATCATTCTGGGTTCTGACTCACAGCTATAAAATATACAAGACAGCTGGTTTCTAAATTCCACATCCAGAGCTCAGGACCTAAATGGATGGATAAGAGGGGAACTCGGGATACAGAGCAGGATAAATATCCTCCAACACTACAGGTACAGATGCTGTCATTATGTGACGAGAGTTTCTGTGATGGCATGAATGACTGAGTGCATGTCCTCCTTACTGATGCATGCGAGCTCTGCTGAAGGGAGCTGTGTAGCAGTCGGTATCCTCCAGGTCAGGCAAGGCCTCTTTGTCCAACTTCATGGGATTTCTGGGAAGCCAGCTTTTTATCTGACGACATCTCAGATGAAATCTGCTGCACAGACGTACAGAGAAAACAGGATTAACAGCACAGATTAACATGAAGATTGTTTTCTTTGATGTGGAACAGTGGCTCCTAACCTTTTTTCCCCCAAACACAACCCTGACAAGCTCGCACCGCCTCACACCCACGTTGCAGACTTGTTTTTATTTTTTTACGTTGCTCGTGACTCATGAGCGTCACTGATCCAGGATAACAGCTTGCTAAATCCAATTCAGAGGATAATACACTTCTTTTTTATACTCCAGTCATGATTTAATACCAGTTGATTTCCTAAATTGTATATCCTTTTAGCGTTATTGTCACAGTCTGTCTCTCTGTCTCTCCTTTCCAGCCACCTTTCCAATTACAGGCCACTTCATACTAAAGAGACAAGAATAAGAGTCTGCAGCCATGTGAGGCTCACACTGTAAGACGGGAAAGTTCACAGTACTCAAAACTGTTTACATCAAAAATATTTATGTCAACTAACAGAATTTCGTAAGTAAGTAGTTATTAAAAATTCCAATTTCTTCCAATTTAAAAGTTTACATTCAAGCAAACATAGTCACAGTGGTGCTTTGAGCTAAATGTTAACATCCGCATGCGAACATGCCCACGCTGTCAATGCTAACGTGTTGACGTTAAGCAGGTATAATGTTTACCATGTTCATCATCATCATCGTTTAGCGTGTTAGCCAGCTAACAATTGCTTATTAGCACTAAACACTAAGTACAGCTGAGGCTGATGGGGATATCATTAACTTGCAGGTGTTTGGTCATAAACCAAAGTGTTGTACAAATACGTGTTTTGACTTAGCTAACCCTCATCCTGCAGGGAACATGAATATCGAGAGCAAATTTCAAAGAAATCCATCTCATCAAAAAAGTCAGGGGATCACAAAAGTCAATATAGGATATATCCTCAGGGTACCACTCTAGTGTGTACAAAATGTCATGGCAATCCATCTAATAGTGTAGATAATCAGTCTGGAACAACGGAGTGGATCAAACAACAGACCAACATTAACATCCCGAGAGATGAACATCAGTTGGCTGGATAATATTTCCCCACTGCTTCTGCAGATTTGCTGGAGAGGTTTAATTTGTCAGGCTCAGCTCTGATATAGATTAAATGAATATAAAGGGGATTCATGGGTGAAAACAGAAAGCGTTTTATGAATGTTGTTGTGAAAGGGACAGGTACTGCACATTAAGTAATGATATCAACCTGGCAAGCCGTCACTACCTGCACATGGTCAATTTGTTCAGCTTTACTGGGACGTGAGTTGGTGACGGACCATTAGTAAACACACAAAGCCTATTTTTCTTTTTAGAGCAACAGCTTAGTGACTGCAGGAGCTCGGAGAAAATCCTAATGCTCAAAGTGTTTTGTTCTCAGTTGGACAGGTGGGCAAGTGATTCTTGTCTGTGTGATCTTCGTCTGCTCTGTGTGCGTAGGTATGTGTCATCCAGGCACGAACATTAAATTGTGCATATGATACTGTATGTCATGGTGAAATAACAATATCACCCATATTCAATATTATCCATGTCAACTCCTTTAACCATTCTACTCCATAATGTGTTTGTGATAAATAGTTTATTGATAGATCTGAATGATGAAATGTCAACACAATTACACATGTATTGTAGTTACTTTGTCAAGTCCCATCTATCATGGTTATTGTCGTCAATAAGATCTGTTCAAAACAGAGCCAAAAGCTGGAAGCAGTATGAGTCACACCATGTTTTCAGTTGGATAAAAACCAGGAGTCCTTAAAGATCAGTAATATCTGCCTATTCAAAGCTTGACAAGGGCTCAGGTTGACACATAAACGTCGGCCTTCATTGCTGTGGCTCAAACATCATTTACATTACCTCTCATCACAGAGTATTACTGAGAAATGAATGAACAACAATTTAAAGCCACGCAAAACGTGATTTAAAATCAAATATATGTATCTAAAATAGTACATACTGATGACTAAATAAGCAACACATTCTAATATGTTTTGTATTAAGTGGTATGCAGTCATACACTCTGCTAATCTTTCTCATCAGGACAGTCTGGGTGTGTTTTGACCAGATTTGATTGGCAATGGACTAAAGAAATAACTGTCGTCAGATCTAAACTCAAATGTTGCTGAATGCTGATTGGTGCATGGAAGTATGACTGACTCCGGGCCACTTCAAACCAGTGAGCCGAGCACAAGCAAAACCAAAGAATCTAAATGACATCAAAAACCTGATCTAAATTGGACAAGAAATGCTGCGTTCATGTAGGATCAGCATCACACACAGTAAGATCTAAATTGATTAAATGTTGAGAAAAGTTTGTTCGGGCCTCAGAAGCAAAAAAGACTTTAGAATTGAAAAAAAAAGACATAATTTAAATATATACGCAGTATGTTAATGAAAGGTTTTTCAAACAAAAGATGCTGATATAAACTTTTTTCTTGGATTTGTGTTTCCATCTGCACTCCAGTGAGATTACAAGATGGGAATTTGGAGTCCTGTGCCGAGCTCGGTAAACTCACATCACATCAAAGCGCAAGTGCGTCTCTCTAAAAATAGTATGCTAATCAGCCTGTGCAGCTCCAGTTATTTGACTGAAAGACTACAAGCTTTTCATAGAAAAGCACTGTCAGTGTTACAGTATTGTACTCTTAACAATGGCCCTGCCTCACAGGAGGCTGTTCTTTTTTTTAAAAGGTTGTAAAGTTCAATGAATCAAGTCCATTTAAACAATGCATCAGTCAACTGCACTGAATTACTGATTTTTTTTGTATTGGTACTTTTCAGTGCTGTACATGGGGGGTGACTTTTCAATTTAAATATATAATCCCAGACTTTATACATATTGTTTATTTACTCACGGCCTGTGTAACGTGTTGATCAATCCTGGATTAATTGATTAAAAGGACAATGATGGTTTGATTTAAACATTCTCTTCTGAGGGGACTGATAATGTTTTGAAACACCATCCATAGCTCACATCACAACTCAAGCCTCGCAGCTTTGCTACTCAGGTATTTCATTGGATGCACTGAAATATCCAGCTTCCTGCCCCCACAAATCAACAGAAAAAAATAATCCTACACCCTATATCTACTTACCTGCCCAAGGTTCTGCTCTTCCAGTCGGTAAAGTAACATTTCTTCCTTAAAGAATGAAAAAAAAAAAAATGTCAGAGAGACTGGTTGAAGTCACCAGCCACTGAAAAATTAGTTAAAGGCTCAATCTTTTCTCCAACTTCGGTTACCTGAAAGGCATTCGGATGTTCATCTGCTCTGCATATTTGCAAAGCGTATCCCAAGGAGCGTGGATCTTCACAAACATGATGTCGTTGTTCGTCAACGAGGGCTTTCAGATTAAAAATAACCAGGGGTTTGAGAACTGAGTTGAGAAATCAAAGGAAATGAAAGTCTTCTGAAAGCAAACATGTTTTTTTACCTCCTTCTCCAGCATTAGACCCTCAGCACGTAGATTCTTCTCAAAGGTGCACCTCTTTTCCACCTGTAGACTGGACTTCTTGTAAACCAGAATGTAGTCAATATGTTTTTTCCCATCTCGGAAGAACAGCCCAGAGGACCGAGGTCGATTCTTTCCCTGTAAACAATGTTTCATACTTAAATTTCAGATGCAGGGATGCGAAACCCAGGCCTGCTAATGTTTGAAGCTTCTCAGTGGTAACATAACTACAGTGTAACAGTAGCTATGAACAGTCATAATTGTGGATTACTGGAAGTGTTACCTGAAGTGAATCTGCACGGGCCTCTAATTTAACACGGGTGACAGGCTTTTGGAGCGGGACTGACTCGTCTTTGCTGGTTTCACACGTCACCTCTGACTCCTCCACATACTGATCCTTTCCATCCTCTGCTGCACACAGACACAACACGATATTAGACTGGTAACGCACCACAAAAAACATTCTATCTGCATCGAGTCTTCCGTTGTTGGTTCAGTCAATATTTTCTTTATTTCAATTGCCAACATTTAAATAAGCTAAATCAAAGTTAGTTAAAAGTGGGCGCCACATTGAGAGCAACACCTTGATGTAAATTAACAGTTCCATGCACCAATGTTTAAAGAGGACCAATCCGGAATACTTCCTGAATCTTTTTTCATCCCACTGATGTGCACAAACAAAACAGTTTTGCTACTGAAAGACACAATGCAGAATTTACTGAGAACTCCTTTTCTAGAAGCTCAGCGTCTTGAAACCTTATCAGATTGCCGGTCTATGCCACAAACAAGAAGACGTCTGCCTAATTGACCAGCAACACAATATGGAGGCTTTTCCATTTTCAATCTGGTGCAGAATGTATTGCTTTTATGAGGAGGAAAGTAGATTTAGTGGGCAAAACAATCCCTCTAACTAGGTCCAAATCTCCCAATACATGCACTAATGGCATGACAACCCATAGCTATATGGAGATGTATCATTTCACAGCACAGCACACGTTATGTGTGACAGCTTGGCTCATTTTTCCAGTCAAATGAGTCAAATTCACCACCAGTAAGCTTGCCGTTTCTACAGTTAGAAGGTCTTTGCAGTGCTGTGCTGAGATCAAGTGTACAAATATCAAACCATTCAAACAATATCTATGACTAAAATGTTTTTGTTATGGCAAATATGTGTGGAAAAAAGCTGCATTCATTAGCTTTTTTAGCACTTCATTTAAATCACAGAATCACCCAGACTTAACAGCTTCATTTTTCAGTAACTGAAGTTAATATCAAGCCTTTCTAGCACATTATTTGGCCTTGGACAGTAATAAATAAGTGTTCATGCAAAATCACTAACTGTGATTTCACATTAAAATCCTGCCTTTTCTTTCTTTAGTTTTATTTTAATCAGCATTTTGGGATTAAGAGAAAGCTGTCCTATCTTCTATTTGGAGATCACAACTGATAATCTTTACAATATCTATATCGCCACAGAATAGTGGAAAATCCCCAGAACAGCTTGCTATTGATGTCGTTATATCTAAAGTGAGCATTACCCACCACAAAAAAATCGAGAACATTAGAATTAACGACGTAAAACAATTTCATCCAGTACAACGAATATCAAAAGTGTACAGCTTTAGTCCAGAAGGTTTTGGGCAACTGTTTGTGGTGATGTGTCTTGTTTTCAGACAGCAATGTGAATTTCCTCTGCACTGAAAGCCAATACAATCCATTTTATTTGGTAAATAAAGTGTCAACTGTGCTGAAAAAATGACTAAGAACCTTTGGCAACATGAGGCGCTGTAAAGAATCCAAAGCGGTCTGAATTTACGCTGCTGGATCATGCTGTGTTTTCACACAGTAAGGTGCCACTGCAATGTGAATCTATTGAAGCATTTTCAGTTTACGGTGAATCATAACAAAATTGGAGGCTACAGTAAATCGAGTACAATAACAGTGAAACTAAATGCGTTAAATTTTGGGTTAAATCTCCAGTAGAAGTGCACCGAGCTTAGTTAAACCAGTCAAACACATCTATCGGTGCACAACCGGAACCTGGTTGGTCTGTCTTCACTCTCTCCTTCTGTCTGCACCTCCTCTGGCCAAGAGAAAACCTGTTCCTCAGACGTCTATTTTTAGCACAATAACAATCACTAAAATAGCAACACCTCACCTTGTGCTGTCTCATCTGCATGGAACTGCATCTCCCTTCTCACTTTTGCACACTCCAATCAGCAGCAAAATACCAAAGGTTTGGGCAAAGGGCGCCTCAAGGTCATAAACAATACCATCATGTTGAAGTGCTGCATGTGCTAAAGCCTTCACTGTCAATGGCCTTTGAATATTATTGAAGATATTAATACGACTGAATGCTTTCCCCTCTCCAACAGGCATTTTGTTTTGCAGTCCATACTGTGAGTCTTTTTCTTGCAACGGCTTTTTCTCCACACTTTCTCACTGCCTCTGAATGTGCACCAGACACATGTGACTGTTTTCTAAATCCTCTGCAGCACCATCACAATCTGCTAAATCAGTAGTGTGCACGTGCCGTAAATGTCACCAACATTATAGTAATCTGTGTTGCAACCAACTATGTTCCTGTTGAGCACAACAACAATACAGTCCATGCAGAGTATGGAGCGAATGATGAAATGCGACATACAGACAAAATAAATAGTTTGCATCACAGACATGATGTTTATCTCCTGTTAAAGGCTTCCTTGTAGGTAAACAGAATAGAAAAAAAACACTCTGTTTTAATACACATCATGAAAAAGAGCTTCAACTTTCGATTGACCCCAAACCTTACTTTATGACTGTTTTACGGTTTACTTATATTTATATTACGTGTCTCTTGTGTGCACTTTACCTGTCTGCTGCGGTAATCCTGCAATTTCCCCACTGCGGAACTAATAAAGGATTATTTCATTTTATCTTAATAATTTGCAAAATTGTACATCTGTAAAAAAAGACAATTTCAATATATATATATAGATATTGTTTTGGTCAGCATAAGTCATCTTGCATTAGCATAGAAGAAAATAAGTAATTGTAAAAAGGCTTTTGTTACATTGACTATCCACTGCAGATACTTCCAAGGTAAATTTTTAAATCGACATATCAGTGAAGCAAACTGGTGACTGAAGCATCTTATCCAGTAACAGGTTTAGGAAGACGACAGCAGGTTCCTCTCAGAAGACTGACCTGTCTGCGGAGGCAGGAGGCTGCAGGAGGTGCTGAGGCTCTGACTCAGCACCTCAACTTCTGGTTTGGGCTCCGGGCTCAGAGGCACCGACAGGAAGTGGTTGAGGTTGATTGGATGAGTCTGACTCTGAGCCAGACAGGGCAGGCTGCGGCGAGACGGCTTCAGGCTCTTCTCCTTCAGGATCTCGCTGATGCTGGTGTGCATGCCTGACGACAGGGACAGAGGAAGGCCATTTTAAAAATCTTTAGAGATGAATAGAACTATAAAACTAAATACTATATACATTTAACATATTTATACATTTCTAACATGTTTACACTGAAAAATAAAAACACATAATAATAAATGCCGACATGAAAGTTATGTTTGGCTTGTTGAAGCTGCAAAAGTAAGCACATTGTAAGAATACTTATTTACGATCTAATGCATGAACTGAAGAAGAGTGAGTGGAAAAAAGGAGGGAGAAATCCCTGGTCCCTCCTTGTATGGGCTACTGTGGTGATAATGTGTATTAAAACCAGCAGCACTCCTCCATCATCACACAGCTCAATACCTCATGAAAAGCTGCGTGATGCTGCAACCAATTTCACAAAGATACATGTAGTAACAGCATTCTTGCGCGGCGTTAGCTTTCTCAATAGCATGTCATTTGTATAAATACCAGCAGAGGTGATTTTCAAGGTTATTTCAGCAGTAAAAACAATATGGTGATGGTGGGACTGACAGATTGTTGAATGATTAATTCAACAACGCTGTAATGATGTGTTGTAACGAGAAACTCTGAGGTTAACCACAATAATGAATGTCCAGTGTTCGAAGCAGGTCATTGCAGCCGACCTTCACAGCAGGCAGCACCTTTGCAGCTCCTCACATTTATTCATGAAATGAAGGCGCTCTTTCAAATGGGAACGTGACTTTGTTTCACCTCCATTAAGGAATTCTTCCAGTGACCTTCTTGAAACGTTCAGCTACATTGATAATTCACTCTCCGCATCCTGAGAGTCCACGCTGCAAGCTGTGCAATAACTCGCTCTCATGACATTGATACCAATGGGATTTCCCAGTGCTGTTGGGTGAGAAGGGTACCAGTTAAAGATAGTGAGCTGGAGGGCTCAGGGGAACCTCTGATCGCGCTCTTTATTTCATGTGCAGCCCAACAGATATGAAATGAATGAAAGTTGTGAGCTCCAGCTAAGAGCCACACAATGAATTATTGAGGAAGAGAAAACTGTCGAAATCTCGATGTGTAAACTAAATTCAGCTTGCAGCTGGATTTTACTCAGGAGACAGATTTAGAAAAATAGTTAATAGTTAAAAGTAATTTAAATATAAAATGATTACATACAAATCAGGACAAAGAGTAAACTTTAAATGAAACAATCTCCCCATGTAAGAAAGTTAATTTGTCCTCAAGCCAACAACAAAGCTTTATTTCCCAGAGCTTTAATTGTTTCTACTCAGTGTACAAACATTCATTTTGTTGCTTTTCATAATTTAATCAATTTCATTGAATATTGTACTTCCAATCAATCCTGATCTGCAGGTTGTTACGCTATCATTAGAGAGCCATATTGTGCCAATTACATCTGCAATGACATTTCAGAAACCAGAGATTTCCTGGTCCAGTGAGCAAGGTTTGTTTCTCTCAGCAACAACATGCTTTATGACTGGCTGGCAAATCCGTGTGAGCTTCTACTCACAAGGCCAGAAGCCTGAAGTGCCAATTTCACAGTCTCTGCATCCCCTCTTCAGACCAATTCACATGCTTATTTAATATACCTGCCCTCTTTCTCACCATTATGCTGATCGATACATAGAGAATGGCTGCGGTGTAGATCAAAACAGGTACATTTACTGGACGCTAGCCGGTCTACATAATCCCAACAGACATCGGCAAGGCTCAACATGTCTGAGATGATACGTAGGAGCAGAGCCAGCTAATGGGCCTGTGTGGGTGAGGCTCGGTGGTCCCAAAGGACTCTCAGATTTTAAAATAGACCCACAAATTGGAAGGAGTTGGAGTTGTGTGAAATTGCTTCCATGTAAACTTCAGAACAGCTATATGAAAAATATTCACTGCGGTCAAATCTCTCAGCCTCAATGGATATTAAGGAGATACAACTGGTTATCTGACAATCATTGCCCTGTTGCAAAGCTTTAGCTTAGTCTTCTCATGCTGGCAGACCTTGAACTTTGTCCCACAGTCAGAGCAGCTGTGCAGTACATTCTAAAGACAGTGCATTGTGTGAGTCTATATAAATATATAAAGGGTTCATCTAATGTGAAATCCTATGTTTAATCTCGCTGTGCACTGGCTAAAACTGGTTTATCAGGAGAAAGTTAATCCTGTGCACATGTATGTGTATGTGTCACTTAATATGGGAGTCTGTGGACTGATTCGAGTCCTGCAGAGAGAACACCCATAGAGAGGACGGCCACAGGAAAGGAATACAATAAAAAATTTAAAAAAGAATCAAGAGGCCCAGGGAGTCGCTGTGACGTGGTCAGGAAAAAAACACCTCAATTTTTTTTCGCAGCATTACACAGGGATATGGCGATAATCCCTGTGTGTGCGTTCTCACAAATGCCCACTCAGGCTCATTTGAGGGGGAGGTGGACGAGATTCAGCGGAGGTCGTGGATTTGGTTCTCTCCTGTGCAGCTTGTCTATGCTGGTCTTGTGATTTGAGATTAAGAGGATTTTTGGTTGGTCCGTGCATGTGTATGATAGATCATTGTGGCTGCATACTTGTTTACTAATGTTTCTGCTCGTGGCAAACATCGAAAGTAGAGGTTGTGTTTATTTGTAATAAGTTCCTTAATTATGCTCCTCTTGATCATATCGCTGTCGCTGTGCCCACTGGAACAACAAAAATTTCATTTGAAAAAGACATTACGGATTTTTATGATCAATTGATGTTATATATCAGAGGAAACTAAACAATGCTGTGAAAATACGGCAAAACAAAGGTGTAAAAAAATAAAATGTTACTTTTGCTTTTAGTCGTTTGCCCATGATCACCATGAGAACCGAGCAGAAACTTAAGAATTGAGACATTTTCTGCAAAGATGTAGCGCAAAGTAGCAAACAAAGAATTCAGGTCAGTGGGTTGTTTCCCATCGTGCCTCTGTCTATCCTCATTCTATACCCTCAATAATTCATCCATGTTCAGCCCATAGCACTTTCAGTTCCGAACACTTTGCAGCAGGACCTTTTTATGCACAGCAAATATCATTATTGCTTTCCCTTTACATTGTAAAGTGCATTTGGGGATCTCTGCTATACAAGAGTGGGCTAAGAAGAAATAAATCTCTCACACACATAGACACACACACACACACACACACACACACACACACACACACACACACACACACACACACACACACACACACACACACACACACACACACACACGCTTAGGAGAAGCAGGTCCAAAACACTGCTGCGCTGCGTTTATAAAAATTATCGCGTGGAGGCAGGACTGAGGCGAGGCCGGCAGCCTCTCCTTCAGAAACCTTCTCTAAGCAATTAGAGTGCGTTTCATCCTCCGCCTGGCACCGTATCAAAGAACACAGCGACGGAGCCCAGTTCACAGGGAGTATTTAGAGCGATATCATTAGCAGCCCCTGAATATTCAGCTCATTTCTTATATTACATGAGTACTCGAGGCACACAGATAATTTTTGCTGACCAAATACAAGTATGAAACGATGAGTGGACGAATGAATCGCAGAGTTCTTCAGGCAGAACGCGTGAAAATAAACCACAACACTTTTGTTCCTGCAGCTTCGTCTGACAAAATCGAACTTGGGTTGTTAGAAACAGGCGATGAGTTCAATATACAGTCTATTCAACATCATAACAGTGTACTCAAAAGGATTTTTAAGCATTTTAAAAAGAAAAGGGTATTTTCAACGATCCAGCTGAGGACCATCACAGCGTCATTGATACGGTGACTGCAGGTTTGAAGCTTCAAATTTCACAGAGAATATTAAGTTTGATTTGATTTTCTATTTAGAACAAGGAAAAAATCAACTTGACAATTGCTGCTTATGGCTTGAACATATTTTTTTTCAATGTTTCAATGTAATAATAAAATGTTAGTTGTCCCATGTCATTGGTGATTTACCACAACAGTATTGTATTTACTCAAAAGCAATAATGTCTGCTTTGTCCGTCATTCATTAATTGATGATGTTATGGTTAACTACAAATCTAGGAAAGTATTGACTTAACTACATAAACTATTGACTTTAGTGACGGCATTCAATATATTAAAGCTAGTGGATGCAGTGTTCACAAAACTGCTTATTGACTTGAAACTTATGCAATTTCAACATGAAGAGATGATCATTTTAACAAACAAAGAAGAAGAAAAAATGTAATCCTGTGACTATGAAATTATTCACATGCTTTGACATTTTCAAGTTGGATCACAGTGGATGTGTCCACACAGATCTACAGAAAACAACACATCAAAGAAAAAACTGTTGTTTAAAAATACAAATAACTGGCTCCATTGTTGTCTGTCTATCACGAGCAGCTGAGGTCTGACCGTGAAACCACCTCCGAGCAGCAGGCACTTTTTAGCCTCAGTTTAAACGGTTCAGGACCGTATTACACAATCCTGGCACAACCTCTGGATTGCATCATTTGAGCAGATTAAACATCTTCCCTCTCTCTCTCTCCGCCTCTCAATCTCTTTATTACCCCCGCCCCTTTAACGTCACACTATCTTCTTATGTCCCCTGATTGCATGTGATTTCTACGACATCACAGGATTTTCCGCAAAGCCTCTGCTGTGCCCTTGCGTACACAATACACACCTCACCAGGGACTGCGTCTAAACTACACCGTCTTCAGACACTAGCCAGCATTAAAAGGTTACAGCGGAACACTTTAGTTCCACCAAGAATGGCCAAAGTCAATGTGTTGTTCAGCCGTGATTGAACGGCACGATAACTTTGGGCTCCAGCAGAACTTCTGCCTTATTGTTCTTATAACCTAGCAACAAAACAACCGCTGACTATTTAAAGACCGTGAAAGTGTTGAAGCTGGTAACTGCAAGACAAACACATGCAGAACAAAACAGCCTCTTTGTTTTGTCCTTTTGTAAACCCTTTGTCTACCTCGCAAGTTATAATTTACACTGGATCAGCTTCCATACAACTGATGTCTTCCTAATATCTAATATCCTACAGCAGACTGTTTAAATCACAGATGATACTGTATATGCTCTCTCTAAATCGGCACTGAAATAATGTCTGTATGAAACCATCTGCCTGCTTGCATAAGAGGACAGGTGGCCTGCTTAAGACTGTGCAACCAAAGGTTTACACACACACACACACACACACACACACACACACACACACACACACACACACACACACACACACACACACACACACACACACACACTGTTATTGCACATGAAGTTTAAAAGTCAAGTCTAACACAGGAGTCCTGCAGCACCCAATGAACCAACCCATTGACAAACCAAAAAACACTTTTATTAAAATAAAGAAATAAATCACGAATCCATAAACTGTTTCCATGAGGACTTTGAGCCAGATATTGCTTCATATTTAATATTGCTTTTTTAGAACATATAAGAGAAGTTGTTTGTTTGTATAACTGCTTATGTGTTATGCTTAGTGCGATATATTTATATACTATATCTGGAACAATGTCCCTGAAAGCTGCAGGTCCAGGTGCTGAGACCTTCAGCTCCTTGAAATGTTCTGTTTGCTGTTGCCTTTAATTGAACCAGATTCAAGGATATTAATCAATTTCTGCATCTCACTACTGCATTTTATTTCTTAAACTGCACTGCAGTTTTTATTCTATTTTTTGCTTTTTGACTGTTTAATGTTTTAAAATGAATGTTCTTAATTGTTTTTAAATCTTGTTTTCCTCTGCATTATGTTTGGATGCTTTTAATGTTTTATGTGAAGCACTTTGAATCGCCTTGTTGTTGAAATGTGCTAGACAAATAAACTTGCCTTGCATTGCCGATAGGGCAACAACAGATGATTATTTTCATTATCGATCAATCTGCCAATTAAAATCTTGACAAATCAATAAATGTCTGGTCTATAAAACAGCAGAAAACAGTAAAACAAATGTCCATCACAATATCCTGCAGCACAAAATGACGTCGGTAAATGTCCTGTTTTGACCAAACAACAATCTAAAGGCCCCAAATTATTCAATGTACCATCATGTGACACCAAGAAAAGCAACACATTGTTACATTTGAGAACCTTGAAACCATCAACTGTTTTGCTTGAACAATGATCATCAAAATTGTTTATTAGATTTATTTATTCAATCTACTAATTGATAAAGCTCTACAATGATACTCAAAACAAGAGCAAAGCTTTGTTAAAGACTGAAGTATTCGATTGCTACAAACAGGTTACAGTTAAATCTCGATATGCTTAAAAGAAAATACATTCTCGCAGATATTGCGTCTGTCAATAAGTTTCAACACATGCACGACTAACCTGCCAAAGAACATATTCACAAATTCACTTGAATCCTGGAGTGACATGTGATGGCTGTGAGTCCAAATGGAGCTGCATTTTCTAGTTTCTAGTAGACCTTTTTTTTAAATGTTATTTTACATCTTAATAATTAGTCCATTAGTTACTAACCTCCGTTTTGTCTTCAATCAAAAAAAAAATTCTCACCTTCAGCTCAGCAAAAATAAATATTTAACTCCCATAACTTAAATCTTGACTTGCAGTTAATTTAGAATACATTTTCAGATTTGACTGATTACCAATAAAGACAATAAAGCTCTTGACTGCAGCAACAATAAGAAAGCTTTTCACTTCCTGGTTACAGAAACACAAAGCTATTCAGCTCCAAGCCTTTAAATGCCCTCGTGGTGCTGCTGATTGGGTTTGAGGACGGGCTATATCATTTAAAAATGTTGCTTTTGCAGGACTTTGAAGGCAAAGAGGGTGTTGGCTCACAATTTAATGGTGCACTTCGCAGTCAATGAAATATTGAGTGGGCCCTCATGCCCAAAAGTCTTGTACATAGCTCTGATATCATGTTGTGCACTGCGTTTTCTGAAGGCAGGAAGTGGTTCACTCGATCATGTATACTGTTTAAGCTGTTGAAAGAAAGAATTCCAAGTCGTCTGATCAAACATCAAAACAATAAAAGTCGGCTTAGAGGATCATAAAAATGAAAAACAAGGTCATTATGGCTTAATGTGGCTTGGTTCCTTTTGGGATTGTAATGGTATAAGAAAATAATGCTTATTGTCGCTGTATAACCTGCTTTCCCCTCTCTATTTTTTGTCCAACTCCCTCAGTTTGTTTTCACACTCAAAACCAGCAAAGGGACGTGAGCTTCAGCAGACAAGCCAACACCTCCTTCACAAGGCATGTCCTCACTCTTGAGATTTCTAGCCGCTCCTCTCATCAAAGACCAGGGAATGGACCCTTTCATCCTCTTCAGCCAGGTGCCTCAATAAAAGGAGGGCATCACTCCCCGTTTATGAGCCGGCGTCAGCATGAAAACAAGAAGATCGTCCACCATTTCTCTAAATTTAGACAGCCGGGTCATGAATAATTAACACAAAGTATTAAAGAAGCCCTACTTGTGGTTTAAAATCAATACTGCCGCAGTCGTGTAATAAAGCTGGAACAAAAGAGATTGATGACATGATGGGTATTTATTATAGATGTTAAGAAATGTGTGTGGACACCAAATATCTATTTCTCATCGCCCACTTTGATACACAACGTCGTTATTTGCCGGTCAAAAACACAAATGTGTCAAATGGACTCCAAACATGAACTGGAGTCTGATGCTTTTCACAAGTCGCTGAGTGACAGGAACTTCTAAGGACAGCAAGTAATTTTTATTTTACAGTCAAAGCCTGAGTGCAGCTATTCTTCTCCTTCAGCACAAACTATTCTGCTTTGCTCCTGAACAGATTTGTATTTAACAGTTTGCATCTTCCCTTAGAGCCCAAGCAGCCACAACATAATGCAATCACTGCACTTACATCCCGCTGGTGCACACGGACACGACTGAGTGAGTGCAGTGCAAATCACTGCAAGTTCAAACGACACTAAACACTCTTTCAGAGATCTGCATTGCTCGTTTGTGAAGAATGGTCATGTCTTGTTTTTGTGCAGCATCAACGGCAACCGTCCACTGAATTATAACAAAGGTGGTTTAAACAACAATTCCTCATCAATGAAATCATATTCAGGGTAATTACATTTACTTTAATTGGATCTATGAAGCTTCCTGCCGAACAAATAAAGCTCGAGGTCACCGTTACATAAAGTGGATAGACTGTGGGCACGAGGTTGATAAACAGGCTCCATGCAGGAGGAGGACGCGGCGGCGCGAGACCTCCAACTCTGCGTCACGCGCACAGCAAGTGGAGCGTCCGATGCCCGCGAGAGCCATTAGACATCACCAACTAACTACCGAGAGAAGAAAAGTCGCCACCCGACACACTCGGCGCACACATGCTTTATTACCGGCACGCGTAAATTATCAAATTACGAGCGACCAACCTTTCTGCTGCTTGAAGGACTGGATGGAGCCCGAGTGGTGCACCATCGCGACGGTCAGTTGCTTTCCAGCGTTAATTGAACTCCGTATCACGAGGAGCGGTGTTGCAGAATACTCGGGAAACTGTGTTGGGGAAGCGTAGGTGTGCTTGCGGCTCCCATCCTGCCAAACGATCTCACGGGCGCTGCGCAAACCCCAGCAACACCTGTCTAAGCTCCGCATGCCCCCCCCCCCCCCCCCCCCCCCCAAACCACCACCATCCACGGCTGTTGTCATGGTGACGGGCGGTGGGGGAGGTCCTGAGATGGACACGTCCCCCCCCCCCCTCCTGATTTACTGACTCCAAATAAACTGCGGGAAACTAATCAGACAAGACTATCGATTCTGTCATCAATCATCCGCTTGTACCTGTGCTCGTGCCGCTTGTAGCCGTCACGTGGTCTAATAAAGTACCAGGTAGGAAAATACAGAGCCAACTAACACACTGCAGTCAGAGAAAGATCATGTGTTCACATTCCACAACACCACAACCCCTTTAGAATGATGCTATCAGAACATTTAAAACATCTTTGGAAAAAAATTCTAAAAATATTATTTTAAAAAAAGTAAATAATGAACATCAAACCCATTGAACATGATGTACACGTCAACATAAAACCCCCACAAAAAAACATAAAACATCAACATGAAACAACAACATAAACAAGGGATGTTTTTTTATGTTTTATTAACATAAAACACAGATGACAGTATCTAGTGTAACGTAATGCTAAACAAAATGAAATATCAACATAGGGAATATATGGATCCTTTCAAGGCTGAACCATTTGTTTGGCAGACATCAACTACTATGAGGCGGTGAGAAAAACTCACAACAATCAATACTATAGCTCACTACACAGCTCAGCTGCTGACACACTGCTGTAGCGGCAGGGGGATCCCTCTTACAGAACAATGCTGTAGCCATCAGTCAGGGAAACTGGGCAGGGTGTTAAAATGGCTGCAGTAGTTAGCCTAATGTTAAAAACATTACAAATGTCTTATATTTCTCCCTCGTCACTTTGTTTTTATTTGTCAATTTACGATTTATTTATTAACGTTAACTCTAGAGCCCTGATGTGTGTCTGTCATCACCTGCACATTTTGCTGTTGTTTTTGCTTTAAACATTTATATATGACATAGAACAGCATGGAATATGAAGCATGTTATGATTATGATCAAGTCAGTTTATGTGGAATCTAAACCTGCACCAATATGAAGCCAACATACAATATTATCTCCTTATCACTTTGCCTTAGGTCTATAATTGCATAGTATCAACCAAACAGAGATCTTATCGTGGCGTGTGTGCAAGGACATGCTCTCATCTCAATGTCAACCACACAGAGTTACAGACCAGCAGACCTCCATCCGTGATCTGAAACCCACCAGAGGGATTCCCTGTGTTGTTCATGTTGTCGCTATGTGAGCAGACACTGAAGCGACTGCTGTGATGTGGTCAGTCTTCAAAGGGTCACAATAACACAGGTTACAGTTTGGTCTGTGGTCCTACTTTTGTGTATCTGTCTCTGTCTCTGCTAGTATGGGGAGTAGTCTAGCATCTGTCATAGACGCAAATACCATCTGCTTTCTTGCAGCTCAGCATGCGTCTCCTCCCACTGCTCTGAGGTTTATTGAGGGCTGGCGGCAGGGCTGTGCGTGCCAACCCCTAACATGTCATTGAACTATGAGGCAAATGCATTTCTTCCACTGGGCTGATAAATAAATAAGTAAGCAGCTCTTATAAGGTTAGTCCATTTAAAATGTTATCTCCTCTATTCCTGCCTGTTAGTTTAAAGATGTAGGTCAGATAATAGAGCTGCAGAGAGCAAGGCTTTTAGATAGATCAAATACTGCCACCTTGTGGTGGAAAAGATGATTGACTCAGTAGTCAGCACTATGCTCCGAGAACCACACACAAATGTTTGTGCATTATTCACCTCAACCAATGCATGTCAATATAAAATCATGAACTTTTGACAAGATTCAGGCGTTCCAGCCTCTAAACAAAATGGCTTTCACAACGTCTTTGCACCAAAAACCAAACTGTATTTTTTAACAGTGAAAACATGTTGCCTGTCAACAATGAGAATATGAATGCAGTTTGATTAAACAAAATAACAGTAAATTTAGAAATCAAATATTTCAGTCAGAGAAGAGGTCATGTGAAGGCAGATTAATATATATATATATATATATATATATATATATATATATATATATATATTTTTTTTTTTTTTTTTTGTTTTCCCTCTTCATTCTGAAGTCAAACTATTTTCATTATCAATTATTTCTTTTCGTAAATCAATTAACAAATTTGTCTAAAAATAGTTCAAAAATGGGAATAACATTTCCCCATAATCCAATTTAATGTAACTAATTGACCAATGGATTAATCACAAATTCAACATGTTCCATATTCATGAAGGAAATCATTAGAATGATCACTGTTAACCTCATACTTTAATTATACATTAGTGCCGCAATATTCCTAACAGGGGTGTGCATATCTCAGATGGATGTAATGCCTCTAAAAGCCTTGATTCACAAGTGCAGCTGGCAAACTCACCGGAGAGTTGGTCGCTGTCTGTCTCCAGGTCTCCAGAGGGGAAGCTGTTGGCCAGAGAGGAGCTCCAGGACACCGAGTGGCTGATGGCGGTGGGATTGACAGCAGCGTTCCTCTCCAGCAGAGGCAGGAACATACAGTTGTCCTGGTGACATGATCCTGCAAAACACACACACACACACACACACACACACACACACACACACACACACACACACACACACACACACACACAGTGTGAGTCTACAGTGTCAATATCATATTATTAAAGTATCGTTATTGTTGCTTTAATGTTGAAGGGCATTCTGTCATAAAGTCACACCGTGATACCAGTTTCTCAAGTTATCAGAGGGAAAATTAAATAGCTTGTATCAGTAAAATATGCAGGTGATCCCAGCAGTCCAGCTCCCTTCAGCCCTCTCGTGTTACTGCACTCATACATTTTTAACACTTGTCGAAAATGACCTTTTACTGTCTGACACTTGACACTAATGAGGAACAATAAGGCATCGGGCTCTACCCAACTGTTTAACTCATCCGATCACGTTAGATTTTGTTTTTTATTAAAACTAGTTAACAGTTAAATTGACAAATGTGTAATACATAGACACATGGTCTTACTCAAAAACTGTTGAGGGATACCTTTTAATAATTTTAGGAATTAGCAATTGTCTAAACTGAAGTTTTGTTCCCATGAAAGTTGTTTTCCAACTACAGAAAATTAGAGTAAATAGTCAAATGATATTTTTCCCCTCTTTTTTTTAGTCAAAGTAAAATAACAAAAAGGTTATGAATAAATACAGTTCATTTGCACTCATGTTTAAACAGGGCAAACTGTCAACCTACACAGTTGGAATTGCTTCTCTAACCTTGATGTTTAAATATACATACACAGTACAATAAGAAAATAAATGGCTAAATGCACATAATAAATTAATATTTACTATGTTTGCATAAACCCACCGAGCAATTGTTGTGCAGTAATTGCATCATTATATAACATGAAGGTTACCATTGTGAATCTTAAATAGGTCACTGCCTAGGTTAACTAAGTTAGCATACAATAATGCATTTTAAATTTGTTTACAATGGAAAAACAACATCTACAGTCAGTCTGTGCTTCCTCCCTCATGTGTGCATGCGGTACCATTAAGACAGAGAGGAAGGGCCGCGGGCGGCACTCAGTCCAAACAACATGACTCACCAACATTCAGAAGTACTTTACATCTCAGGAATGATTATCATTCCACAGGTTCAACAGCAACATCTCTCTTCACCATCACTTCTCAATAGAGCCCATCAAAATACAAAATATAGCAATATTTTTTTGGGGTGAATCCAAAGTTGAGTTTAACCAGTTCAGAGTACGTTCATTGAATAAGTGCAATTTGTCGATTCCCTGAGGCGCCTCACTAACAAACACCAATAACAGTCATTATTACGCCTCAAACGTGACGTGTGACATGTGGAAACTTCTGTGTTTAGGTGACCAGAGCTCTGAACAGCTGGTCAGAAGAAAAAAAAAACTTTCCCTGGAAAGTGCTTCGTCCATTACCGATGTCTGAGTGCAGTAATATTCTGTCCTGAGGACTTAAACATTATGGAGACACTAGGTAGATCGATTGATGAGCAGGTACTTCCTACATGAACTTCCTGGCACATTGATTATTTATTCAAACAAATACGTTTCAAAACACTGGGTCACTTATTTCCTCTCTCAAATAACCATGAATGTATGATGAGACGTTGAGGAGTGTGACTCCATTAACAATGTAATTGTATAACTTATATCAGCAAATATATAACAGGCACCACATCAAATACTATATGACTAAGTTGCTAATTTGCAATAAGTAGCACACACACACATCTTGGAAAATATTGATAACCTAAGGAGATAGAACAATATAATCAATAGATGTTCACAAACACTTTACCATATGGAAATATGAACAGCTGATTGACTAAATGTATTTAGTTTAAGTGCAGTACATCTTCTCCAGCAACTTGTTAATTGAACAAAAGGGCAACAGTGTTTATCACCTTATTACATTTAAGCTAAAGGCGTGTACAGTCACTATGGAGGGCATTTATACTGCAGTATTTCCATTACATGGTGGCTACTCCAACCGAGTCTGTGTGCCTTACAGTCACTTAAACAGCTTACGTTAGTCAGCTGCGATCACTTAAGGCCACATAAATGTCTCCATAAAATCAAAACTCTTGTGACTCCTTCTCTAATTCAATGTGTGAAGAATAACATGTTCTTTCAGCTGAACAAAATGTTGAGAGAGTGAAGGAGCAAACCGTACAGCCTTTGAACACAATTTCTAAAAATGACCTTCACTGTAAAACAGCAAATCATTATGATTCAAAAAAGGATCATGACTCCCAGCAGATTCTCCTGGACCGGAGAGCTTCGACCGTCACTGACAGGAAAGAGAGACTTGAGGTATCAGTGTTTAGAATGTATCTTCTGCAGCTATAAGGTGAATATTAGTTTTAAAGTCTCTAATGTAATACAGAACTTCTTTTCAGTTGTGATTTTTTTTTCTGTAGGTTAATAGATTGTTAGAAAGTAGAACGACCATTAAACAAAATTCACTACAAATGAGTTTAAAAAAAAAAGATTTTCACAATGTTCTTCCCAGAGAGTTCACACACGACTCTTCTATTAGTCCACAGGGATTGCACTATATTAAAGACAGTTCCTTTGACATCTCTGCTTTGTGTACATTAGTTACTACTGAAAATTTACCCAAGCAGCTTCAAATGCCTGATGTTTTATACTATGTTAAGCACTTGACAATGCAGCTCCAGAGCCACCACGTCACAATTTGCCCCCTCTCAGAGTCTCTGCACACCACTGAACATTATCCACATGGCTCAACTCAGATGAAAACAATGCCCTATTAACTGTCCGGACATAACCACAGTTTTGTCATTTTCATCTTTGCCTGGGGCAGTGATGATTTAGAACAGCTAATAAAAGCCACAGCACCGATGCATTAGATAGCTCATCAAACTGAATGACACTGGACTTCCCTTGAAAACAGTCACGCTCTCATTCCTTCAGTCTGTGACTGCGCACACATGTTTCAGCACAAGATAACAATGTGCTTTCCTGCCCTGTCAATCAAATAAATGCCACAACCCCCAACAAAACATAATGAACACGTAATCTATTTCTCATTTACTTCATAAATAAATCAAATCTAAATGATCAGTTGACATCAAGTATGATCCAAACTCTTCTGCACTCATCACTTACACACGTAGATTTTACAGTATAATGAATAACCTATTATATATATATATACACACACACACATACATATACACATACATACCATTATATGTATGTGTGTATACAT